>NC_056726.1:631965478-632030478 GCF_019279795.1 Protopterus annectens | reverse complement strand
TTCCTTAAATCTCAGTTAAATCTAGGTATAGCAGGAGAAAGTAGGAGGAAAAACTCTCCATAAAAAGTTAAAAAATTCTACAGTAAATAAATTGTAAAAAAGATGTAAAATAGACAAAATCACCAATAGCCGTGTGGTTGGAAAAGAGTAGATCTTTATTTATTCTTCAGCTACGTAGATGAGCACTGTGAGATTACCAAATAGCTGTGTTAAGTTGTCTTACGTTTATGTACAAAAAGTGGGTGTGTTTCTGGGAGGATGTCCGTTGTGGGGCTTGCCAATGGTGATGTAACATACCCAGTAGGGGGATACCTTACATTTTCCCCAGTCCATTTGATGTACAGTGACATTTGGGATTTATCCATACTTGTTTTAGCATGATTGTAGTACAGTCCAAAGTTAGCCAAAGTATATTCTTATTTCATGAAGTTCATAGGTTCATAGGTAGGTACTGGGCTATCTACCCGAAGGCATATATTAGCCCAGCCACATTGTGCGGTATTCATCGCCCCTTTGGTTAGTTCCCTAGGCCCTTGATCTAGCAGCTAGTACCCTTGGCCCCTGTCTAGTAGAGCTGTTGGTATGATCCCAGGTGTGAACTTTCTGTTACCCATCCACTCTTCAAGGTTCCTCTTGAAGAGTGATAGTGAGGGGCTCTGTCTTATGTAGATCAGGACCCTGTTCCATAGCAAGGGAAGACGTTGCGAAGGGAATCTATTCCTCCAGCATGTTCTATTCATTGTTGTGCTGAGGCTTATATCCCTAGAGCGTGTAGCTTGAGTAGATTTGGTTTTGCTAAGATGGAGCATGTTCAACAGTTCTGGGTTGGACATGGCTCTGTATGTTAGACAGAGATCGCCTCTGAGAAGGCGGTATGCAGCAGAGAAAAGCCTTAGTTTTTTCAATCGTGCTGCATAGGGCAACTGTTTGAGGCCAGTAATCCTCTTAGTGAGGTAGCTCTGTGGTCTCTCCAGCTGCTGGAGATGCCTAGCCAGGTACATTCCAATTGGTGCATTGTACTCAATAATGGGTCTGATGAGGGAAGAGTAGAGGGGCACCACTACATCCTTAGATCTTGATGCAAACCCTTTTGTGATCAGATGGGTCACATTGAAGGATTTTCTAACCACCTTGGCAACATGGTTATCAAAGGAAAGCTGACTATCTACTTGGGTCCCTAGATGCCTTATTACTTCTTCAGATTTCAGGGGGTTACCTCCAATGTGGTAGTTCGCGGGTACTCTGTTTCTACCAAAGGGGATTACTACACATTTTTTAGCATTTAGCTTGAGACCATGGCTTTGACACCATGCATCAGTCTCATTAAGGCCCTTCTGGAGGATATCCATGTCGGCCGGAGACTCTATTATAGCACCCAGTTTGCAGTCATCTGCAAACTTGGTCAGCCACAGCCCTTCAGTGCTTGCCTGTACTTCTGAGATGTATATGCCAAACAGGAGGGGCCCCAGGACAGAGTCCTGAGGCACACCGCTCTTTACTGGTCTGGATTCGGACATAGATCCCGCTACTCTTACTTTGTGGGATCTGTCTGAGAGCCAATTTGTGATCCATCTTGTGACGTAAGGGTTTATGCCCAGGTTAGTGAAAATATCAATAATACCCGAATAGGGAATGGTGTCAAATGCTTTAGCAAGGTCAAGGTAAGCCATGTGTACCTCCTTTCCCTTATCTATTACTATGCCTTATTAACGTTAATATGATTTCTGTACCCTAAAACATTACTTGTCCAGGGAAATTCTGGAAAGTATGGCTAGTCAAAGCAGTAATTTCATTTGTAAACAATCCTTATTTTAGTGCTAGTCAACATTAAATTCAATTATAGAAAGGTGCACCAGCACTCTCCCTAAATTTCTGCTTCTTCAGATCTGCCTACTGCATACAAAGCTGATGGGCTATTTTAGGTCAAACCTTTATAATGAAAATTAGTCAGGATTAAATGTTGAAATACTTCATCTTACGGAATCCGTTAATGCTTTTTATAGTACATGTTTTTTTAGTATCTGTGGGATTCAGTAAACTCCATGTAGGCTTTGCGTGAAGCCTACATGGAGTTTACGTGTTTGCATAGTGAGCAGCAATGGTGATTACATATTCATGCTGCACACCGCATTTAAATGCAAACAAGCATGGTTTCATGGCTGGTAACAGTATTACCAGTCAGATAATCATGTAAAGAAAAGTACAGTTGTGTACACTTACCATAAATGTAGATGTTCGAGTGTATTCACTGTTGCAGTCATTACACTTGGGTTATCCTGCTGGCAGGCTACCCTCAGTCGGCCTGAATTCCAAAGTCTAGGTCCGGCGTCGGTTGTTGTCGCCTCTTCCCTGACGTCAGTGCTCCAGGTGTATAAAAGATGTAGCCGATGCCATTTTCTTCAGTTTTTCTTGCCCCAGATGTCAGGTGCCCCCCAAAGGGTAGGCTATAATATGCCAATAAAACATGCATGCACCAAAATATATATAATACCTTCATCTATAAGCAAATACACCACATAGGTTGTATAGGTTAGAGAAGGGCAGATAAATTGCAGCAAAGATATGGGGGATGGTGGGTGGGTAACCTGGACTGCAACAGTGAATACACTCGTACATCTACATTTATGGTAAGTGTACACAACTGTACTATGTTCTTCATGTTTCACTGTTGCAGTCATTACACTTGGGTTGAATCCCAAAGCTAAGGTTGGGAGGCTGGAGCTAAATAGCATTAGGAGCGGCTATGAGGCCCTGCAGAACTGCAGTTGCAAAGCCTGCCCTTGATTTAGAGTAGAGTGGTAAATGATAGTGCTTTGTAAAGATGTGCACTGAACTCCAGGTTGCAGCCTCTAAAACGTCTTTGGTTGGTACTCCCCTGAGAAAGGCTGCTGAAGTGGCTGCTGCTCTGGCTGAATGTGGCCTAATGCCCTTAGGCACTGGCTTGCCATGTTGTGAATAGCAGAAACGGATGCAGTGGCCTATCCACTTTGAAATAGTCTGCTTTGAGATAGCCTTTCCTTGTGATCCTGCAGCATATGCCACTAGTAGTTGCTCTGTCTTTCTGAAAGCTTTGGTTCTGTTCAGGTAGAAGCGTAGCTGTCTGTGTATGCCCAAAGAATGCAGAATTCTCTCCTCCTTATTCTGTGGGTTTGGATAAAAAGTAGACAGATGAATAGTTTGGTTAAGGGCCACACTGGACACTACCTTAGGCATAAATGTCGGGTTTGTCCTCAGAGAAACCCTGTCTGGATAAAAAATGATAAAAGGTTCCACAGCCATGAGTGCCTGTAGCTCTGAGACTCGTCCTGCAGAGGTTATTGCTAGGAGCAGAGCTGTTTTCCAAGATAAAAACTTTATATCAACTGTAGCGGCTGGCTCAAAAGGAAGCAGGGTGAGTTTTTCCAAATCATAATTGAGGTCCCATGCAGGTATTAGTGATCTCCTTGGAGGCCTTAAGTTTTTGGCTCCTCTGAGGTACTGCCTTAAAAGCGGATGAGAAAAGATTGGTGGCTCTGTATTGTAATGAGCCGAAATGGCAGAGGCATGAATTTTGATTGATGAAAAGGATAGGCCTTTGTCCAGCATCTCAGTTAAATATTGCAAAATCTGAGGAATATTTGGTACAGCTGTGTCAATTCCTTGTGCCTGGTTCCAAGCACAGAATCTCTTCCATTTTCCAGCGTAAGATTTTCTGGTACTAGGCCTTCTGGTCTCCAAAATGACATCCATTACAGCTTTAGTGAGAGGCGCATTTTGTATTACTACATTATCCGCCATGCTGCCAGATTTAAGGTCTTTAATTGGCTGTGCAGGATCTGATTGTTTTGTTGGGATAGTAGATGAGGTATTTCAGGCAAGGTCCAAGCCAGGCATTGAGACAAGTTCCTTAGGATTGGGTACCAGTGCTAAAACCCTTATAGCCAAGGTTGCGGAAGTGTAAATCTTTTTTTCCCCATCTGTCCAATGCCCTAGAATCCCTGTCAGAGGTGGTAGGGTTTTTTGCAGCGGAAGCCTTGACCCCTTTGGGACCCTGAGAGATAGTTTCTGGATCAGCAGCAGGGTTTTTAAAAATGAATTTATGAGAGTCAGAGACCCTATAGTACCTGTCCGGCTTAACAGGAGCTGGAGGTAAGGAGTCAGGGGTCAGACTGGACTCTGAAAAAACATCATCAACAATGTCTAACACAGGTGGAATAGCTAGGGGCCTGTGTTGTGGTAGCAAAAGGAAGTCTCTAAGCCTTTTCTTAGATTGTGAAAAATCTTGGCTCTCCCAGTGGAAATGCTCCCTCATGGTATGCAAGGTTTCCCCAAAAGAATAATCCTCAGGAGAGGCTGAAGGGATAGATTCTTCAGCAGCAGAATCCTCATAGGGAGGAAGAGAGTATTCCTGATCAGAAGAGGAATCAGATGAAATGGAAACCTGATCTGAAGATTCATATTCTGTCTCTTGCCTAGGCCTTTTATCAGGCGGGGGATGGGAACCCCTGATCAAACTAATTAAGTCTTCGGCCATTTTGAGCATCTGTTTTTTGGGCATGGAGGCCTGTCCATGAGGCTGTTGTACTTGTTTCTTTGTCTTTAAGGGCACTTTAGTCTTGCCTTTGAAGCTGAAGTGGTTTTAATGTATAACTGAGTTGGTCTAAAAACACCCTCAGAAGCCGATGCCTGCTCAACGGCTCCAGACCCATCTGAGGGAATAGTCTCCGAAGTTCCAATACTTTGACCTTCCAGTGGCCTAGGCGACTCCACGTGGGAGTCGGTAGCAGCTTGCAGGTCTAAAGTAGCGGCAAGAAAGACTGAAGAAAATGGCATCGGCTGCATCTTTTATACCCCTGGCGCACTGACGTCAGGGAAGAGGCAACAGCAACCGACGCCGGACCTAGACTTTGGAATTCAGGCTGACTGAGGGTAGCCTGCCAGCAGCATAACCCAAGTGTAATGACTGCAACAGTGAAACACGAAGAACATCACGAACAACGAGCAGTTTACAGTAGAGCAAACTAGGTTAGTAGGATTGCGTGAAATGTCAAATTGATTAGCAGGGTTTATCATACAGTCATGTATATGGTCCAAACACACATACAAGGATAGTGAATACAGTGCAGAGTATTGTAAAATCCCATTCCAGGCATTTTGTACAAAAGTTATGTAAATGATCTGTAAGGGTACATGGACTGCCATTCAAAATAAACAGTCAGGGGAAGTGTGTGTATTGAATAGGGACACACAAATAAATTGCAGGAATGAAAACAGGGAAAAAGGACAGCTGAAACATTATAATGTACAACAGATGAGAGCATGTAAATGGAAGACAGTTGTAGCAGGAAAAAGAAGTTATGTCTTACCATAACATTCCATCTGTGTTGTTCATCTTCTTTCATTCATCACTGATGGGTTCGGTTCCAAGCCCCGGAACCGAGTCGGCCTTTTTACTAAGCTCGCATCAACCAAAAAACTCTTGAGCTAAGTCTCTACCCAGAATGCCCTTCTCCCTGTTAGCTCAGATCGAGTTTGCTAGAGAAAAGGAAGTAAAGCCGAGGCCACTTCTGTGCAACTACCCTAGGGCACCACTTAGACCAAAGCATCCCCCAGGAGCCTTTGGAGGGGGAAGGAGGGTGGGAAGTGATGAATGAAAGAAGATGAACAACACAGATGGAACATTATGCTAACACAACTTCTTTACCTGATGTTGTTAATCTTCTTTCCATTCATCACTGATGGGACAGAATCCCAAGCTACCTTGAGGTCCATGGGTGGCCCTTATGGAAGAACATTCCTGAGTACCACTGAGCCAAAAGCAGCTCTCCCTCTGGAGACCAGGTCCAATTTGTAATGATTGATAAAGGTATGTGGCTTAGCCCAAGAAGCTGCTGCACAGATGTCATCCATGGAAGCCCTGGAATAGAAAGCTACAGATGTTGCCATAGACACTTCACAGCAGGTTCAAAAGGTTTCTGAGTCAAAGACTGAAGGACTAGAGTGAGATTCCATAGTTCTACGGGCTGTCTGACAGAAAGCCTGATATGAGAAGTCCCCTTGAGGAAAGCCTTGCAAATGCGTAGAGAGATAAGAGGGGTGCCATCTATACCATTGTGGAAATTGGAAATTGCCACTAGATGTTCTCGTACGGTAGTGGCAGAATCTCCATTATCAAAAAACCTAGCCAAGTATTAAGCACTGCAGTAACTGGAGCCAAATACGGGTCCAGCATGTTATCCTTGGACCAGATGGAGAATCTTTTCCATTTATCCTGGTATAGTCTTCTGGTGGATGGTTTATGAGAGGCCAGAATGATGTCTCTAACAGGCAAGGAGAGATTAGCTTGCCTGGCTACTAGTGGAAGTGGAGAAACCAAGCTGTCAGCTTAAGACTGGACAGATTTGGGTGACTCAACCCTTGGGGGTGAGTAATCAGATCTGGTAGAGGGTCCAGAATCCAGGGTGGGTATACTAGGTGAGACCAAAGGAAAGGGAATCATTGTCAAGGCCATAATAGGGCTATGAGGATCACCCTGCAACTCAACCGAAGAGAGTTCTTTAGAAATTGTGGGATCAGAGGGATGGGAAGATAAGTGTAAAGAAGTCCTGTGGATCAGAGCGTCCCTCGGTGACTTCCATTCTGAGGGAAGTAAGGCGAAATACCTGCTGTACTTGGTGTCTGATGGGGAGGCAAAAAGATCGCAGCAGGGCTGGCCACAGTGACTGAAGATTGCTGACGCCACCTCTTGAGGGACCACTCATGAGGCATGAGGATGCATCTGCTCAGCTTGTCCGCAATCACATTGGACCTCCCCGGGATATGCATTGCTATTAGAAAGCGGTTGGAAGCTATCGCCCATTGCCAAATTCTCATGGCTTCTCGACATATGGGAAAGGACTTGGTTCCTCCTTGCTTGTTGATATACCAGACTACTGACATATTGTCTGATTGAATTGCAATTGTCCCAGAAGGGAGAGCTGAATGGAAGGCCTGTAACATTAACAGCACAGTTCTTAGTTCCAGAACACTGATATGTAGGTGGGCCTCTGAGGTGGACCATGTGCCTTGGACAGTCTTTCCGTGGAAATGGCCCACCCACCCAATCAGGGAAGCATCCGTGGTCACAATGGCTGTTGGCTGAGGAGACTGAAATGGACAACTTTGTTCTATGTCTGGCCTCATCCACCAAAGCAGGTCCTGTTTGCAGGAGGTGGTTATTCAAATCTGGTAAGTGAGGGGGTGATAGTTTGGGAACCATTGACACAGAAGAGCCATTGCAGAATCTGCATGTATAGCTTTGCTAGAAGCACTACTGGGATTGACGCTGCCATAGAACCTAGGGCCTGAAGAACTTCCCTTGCAGAAACGGTTGTTTGAGAGTATAACCCGGAGTTGAAGCCTCAATTGATGTAGTCTGTGAATTGGGAGTAATACCAGAAAGGACTGAGTATTGAATACTGCTCCAATGAACTCTATTTGTTGTGTAGGGACAAGGTTTGATTTCTCCCAATGTATCGTTATTCCCAACAATTTTGCCAGAGAGAGTATAATGTAGTGCTGTTATCAGAAGATGCTCGGTGGGGGGCGTTAAGAAGCCAGTATGGAAACACGTGGAATCCTTTTAGTCTCAAGTGAGCTTTTACCACTGCCATGCATTTCTTGAACACTCTGGGGCTGCAGAGAGACCAAACGGCAGGGCATGGAATTGATAATGACTGGCTCCTAGCCAGAAGTTAGGCAGACTCCTGGAGTGTTTGTCCATCTTGATGTGGTAATACGCATCCTGGAGATCTATAGTGCACATCCAATCGCCTTCTCTTAAAAAGGGGAGAATGGACTGAACCATGACCATCCGGAATGTGGTTTGGGTAAGTTGCGGAAATCCAAAATGGGTCTCCAGTCCTCTGTCTTTTTTGGCACCAAAAAGAATCTCGAGTAAAATCCGGATCCACGCTGGTCTGGTGGGACTGGTTGGATGACTCTTTTTTGAGACAGCTTTATAATTTCTGAAGCTGTTTCTTCCCTTTGACTGGGTGGAACGTCAGGAAGTTTTCTTGGAAAATTTAGCTGACAAGAAAGGGGAATGGTGTAACCTCTGGTAATAATGCTCTGCACCCAACGATCGGTGGTGTTGGATTGCCAGGCAGCTTGGTGCAGAGAGAAATTACCCCCGACTGCTTCCAGAGGTAAGCAATCGGGCTGCTCCTCAGGAGTAGTGATAAGGCTGTCTAGAGAAGGAATCCCTGGAGCCCTGATTATGAGGACCCCCTCTGCCTCTATAGGGGCATATTCCAGAATTGTTACCCCCCTTTCTCTGGGTGTATCATCACCGCATGCAGCACAGAAGGGACCCTGAGATTTCTTATGCCACATCTTTCCACTCCTCTGATTCCTGGAGAAGGTACGTTGAGGGTTGGAAAACCATAGGCCTAAGGCAGGCAAGGTCTTTCCTTCTTGCTCGCACCTGGCTAGTGTGTCCTTCACTTTGGTGTCAAAAAGGGACGAAGCTTCGATGGGAGCATTCAGAAAGGAAGACTTGAAATGGTCTGCAAGGTCACAAATGCGCATCCAGGCATGACGCTTCATAACAATGCCCGAACCTGCTGCTCTAGCTGCCCCCTTTGGCTGCATGTGACAGCAACCTCATGGTTAAAGGAGTCAAATCTAGTGAGGTCAGTACAATGCTTGCTGCCAAAGTGGCACTCGGAGCTGAAATGGTCGGTTCCAAAATGGAAACTAATGACATAGTCAAAGGTGTGCCCTGAGCCGAAGTGGTCACAGGTACTGGATACTGATTCCAAGGTTGCGAGCTGTGAGGCCACTTTGTCCCTGACCTCATCAGACAACTGTCCTGCGAGCGTCCCAGAGAGTTCGGAGATCAAGTCCCTCTGGAGCCTCGTAAAATGTGCCAAATAATTCAGGGACCATATGGCAAAGGTCCGTGATGCAAAACCACGCTTCCCAAGTCTGTCAACTGCTTGGGAGTCCCTGTTGGGTGAGTGGACAGCAGGATTTTCCTCAGCCAAGTCCTTTTTTGTCACCGCCGCCACCACCATAGTATCAACTGGTAACCCTTTGGACCAATGCGGGTTCTCCTCGAGAGGGGAAAGAATTTTGTCTGGTCTCCGAGGGATTGCCTCAATGGAATCAGGGTTCTTCCAAATGCTCTGCATGATGAGCTGGACGAGCTCATTGGCAGGCGGGGTCACCCAAGAGGTAGAAGGCCGTGTGCAAAAAGCCTGCAGGAACACAGACTCCTCAGACGAAGGGTTGGACGGCTTCCAGTCACCTCACTGCTTTAACATTTCCAGGATGTCTCCGAAGGAGATATCATCAGGAGGTGACCATGGGGACCCTTTATCATCATCATAATCTGTGTCTTCCATTACGGACTCCTCAGGTGAATCCATGTGCTTCCTATTGCACGTCTTCTTTTGAGGGGGCTCCTCAGTGAGGGGTCTCTGAAGAGGACTCGGACGAGTGGGTACCCTGAACAGGGGTGTCCTACTGCTTCTCTGCCCGGTGTCCCGAGGGGGTGGTTTGTGACAGCTGTAGCTCAGGGGGTGAAAACTGGGGTTCCAACATCAAAGGAGTGCTGCCAGAAGCAAGAGCCCTCTCCATTGTGTGGAAGGCAGGCCTGCCCAAAGAGGGATGGGAGCCCGGAACCGAGAAAGACAACCTTGGGACTGGGGTCACACCCTGCTCTGACTTTGTAAGTCTAACCTGGCTGACACACCCACTAAAGGTAGGTGTGTCTGAATTGCTGTTGTATTTCCTTCTCCCTACCTGTATTCACAGTTGCTATCCATTAGCAACAAACACTGAGGGAGCGACTGACTATGTTTGCATCTGTTACACATAGCCAAGTATTTCGGATTCAGCAGTTCACATCTCATTTGCATCTTCACCATGCTCACAGCCCTGAATCTACACTATAAAAAGGTAACAGTGTAGCTAGGGAACCTGAAGGTGAGGAGACTTGTTTGTGTGGATAACACAGAAGGGGTCCCCTTCACATGATCGACTTTTCACAAAGTCAAAATTCATATGGCTGAGACCATATGATCGACTTTTGAAAAGCTGACCATGGGGAACCGCTATCTCCGTACAGTGCAGAATGGAGCACTGTAGTGCGATCTCGGAGTTGGTATATTTAAGTTACGGGGGGGGTGGGGGCAGAGCCCCCATGGGGGTGCAGGGGGCGGCGCCCCCCTGCTATCAGTTTTTGGTAAGTGTTCCTTGTGTTTTTGTGTCTACTTTACATGGTCAGCTTTCTGAAAGTCGATCATATGGTCTTGGCCATATGAAAGTTGACTTTATGAAAAGTCGACCATGTAAAGTAGACCCCACAGAAGATACTTCTTTGGGATTTATCTCCACAGAAGACTACTGATCTTAACTCATTCCTTCCAGAACAGCTGTTTTGAGTGTGTACCTTTAACTCCCAGTGGGTTTGGCTTGAGCCTTTAAAAATGAAGTTATCACCGTACAGTTCAAATAAATATTCATATCCTTGGAAGCGTAAGTGTTGAAAGAAAACTGTAAATGGCAAACTATTCAGGATGAATTAATCTTTACATTAGTTGCATTCATTCAGTTTAATGCTTTAAACTGGATTTTATAAGCCACTTTGTACTGTTGTATAAACAGATTAAGATACATCGTTAACCAGTCAAGCAAGACACATACTGCCAATAGGATTTTCTTAACTGTGAACTTTCATATGAGGTTATGCAGTTCTGTCTGTGTCACCTGAATGCTGAGATATTTAGATAAATATGAAAATGATTACAATATAAAAAGTAAATAAATAATATTCAATATCTCTTTAAGGTACATTAGACAAAGGTCAAATATCAATACAATAGTGTCTGCCATTATGTATGCTTCAACATGAAATCTTCTGGTACTTTGTATGTAGCATGGTTTTGGAAAAAGAAGTTATGTCTTACCATAATGTTCCATCTGTATTGTTGATCCTCGTTCAGTCACTACGCATGGGTATCTGTTCCGAGCTCGGAACCGAGCCGGCCATTTTCCAAGCTCGCTTCAGCTTCAAACTCTCGAGCTAAACTCTTACCCACAATTCCCCTCTCCCTGTTACCTCAGATTGAGTTTGCAAGTTAAAGAAGGTAGAGGCTACCTCTGGTCAAATAACCTAAGAGAACTGGATGGTGAGATCCACTAGAAACCACAGGAGGGGGAAGGAGGGAGGGTCGTAATGACTGAACGAGGATCAACAATACAGATGGAACATTATGGTAAGACATAACTTCTTTATCTGATATTGTTAATCCTCGTTCATTCCTTATGCATGGGACAGAGTCCCCAGCTACCTCTATTCCTGGGAGGTTCTCATGGAAGGACATTCCTGAGCACCACAGAACCGAAAGATGCTCTTCCCCTGGAGGCCAAATCCAATTTGAAATGCTTGATGAAGGTATGAGGCGTAGCCCAAGTTGCAGCTGCACATATGTCATGTAAAGAAGCTCTGGCATGGAAGGCAGCAGAAGTTGCCACCGACCTTGTTGAATGAGCTTTCATGGTAGCAGGCAATGAGATATTAAGTTGTGTGTAAATAAAGGTCACACAGTCCTTCAACCATCTAGCTAATGTGACCTTAGCAACAGCCGATCCTAATCTAGATCCAGAAAAGGCCAAAAATAACTGGTCAGATTTACGAATGGGTTTAGTTCTGTTTAAGTAAAAATGGATTTGCCTGTGTATATATAGGGTATGTAGGCAATACTCTCCTCTGTGTGAATGGTTGGGAAAGAAAACTGGCAATTCAATGGCTTGATTAATGGACATTTCAGAGATCACTTTAGGCAGAAATGACGGATTAGTTCTCAGAGACACTCTATCTCTATGAAAAATCAAGTATGGAGTCTTGATACATAAAGCTTGAAGTTCAGAAATACGTCTGGCAGAAGTAATAACAACCAAAAACAAGGTTTCCCATGACAAATACTTGAGGTCGCAAGAAGAGGCTGGTTCAAAAGGTGCCATTGTCAGAGCTTGTAGAACTAATGATAAATCCCATGGTTGAATAGGTTGTCTAAAAGGTGGCTTCAGATGATTCACACCTTTTATGAAGGTCTTGCACAATTTATGGGACATGAGAGGAATCTTGGACACCCTCATGAAAATTAAAAATTGCAGCCAATTGAACTCTAATGGTAGAGGCCGATAGACCCAATTGAAACAGGTCGGCCAGATAGTCTAGTATTATCGACACTGGTGCTGAAAAGGGGTCTACTTGTTTATCTTTCAGCCAACAGGTAAATCTTTTCCACTTGCTCAAATAAGTAATTCTAGTGGAAGACTTATGAGACACAATGAGAATATCACGTACTGGTAAAGAAAGATCATTCTTCCTGGCAATCAAGGGAATTGGAGTAGCCAACCGTTAGCTTCAGGCTGTTCAGGCCGGGATGAATCAGGTTCTGTGGGTGTGAGATCAACTCTGGGATTGGATGGAGAATCCATGGTCGATCTAGCAGGTGAGGCCAAAGGAATGGGAACCAAATCTGTTGTGGACAAAATAGTGCTATGAGGATTACCTTGCTCTTCAACTGCCAGGCTTTCTTCAGAAACTGGGGAATGAGAGGAAAGGGTGGAAATGCGTAGAGAAGACCCGAGGGCCAATCGTGGACTAGAGTGTCCCTGGGTGACTGTCCCGGAGGGGGAATCAGGGCGAAGTAGTTGCTGCATTTGTAGTTGGTTGAGGATGCAAAGAGGTCGCAGCAAGGACGGCCCCAGCAGTGGAAGATCTCCACCGCTATCAAGGGATTCAGGGACCACTCGTGAGGTTGAAGAATGCACCTGCTGAGTCTGTCTGCTATCACGTTGGAACTCCCGGGAATGTGCGTTGCTAGAAGAAAATGGTTGGTAGCCATTGCCCATTGCCCATATCCTCATGGCCTCTCGACAAAGGGGGTAAGATTTGGTTCCACCTTGCTTGTTGATGTACCAGACCACCACCATGTTGTCTGATTGAATCGCAATTGTCCCAGACGGCAGCAGGGGATGGAATGCTTGCAACGCCAGAAGCACCGCCAGAAGCTCTAGAATATTTATATGCAGATGGGCCTCCAGTTGGGACCAAGTGCCTTGGACTGTCTGTCCCTGACATAGCACCCCCCACCTCATCAGGGAGGCATCCGTGGTCACTGTGGCCTTGGGTTGCTGGAGGGAAAAGGGGCGAGACCATTCTGCAAGACTGTGAGTCATCCACCAATTTAAATCCTGTTTGCACCTGTGGTTTACTCAAATCATGGCTGAAAGAGGATGCTGAAAAGGATACCATTGGGTGAGCAGTAGCCATTGTAGAAGCCTCATGTGAAACCTGGCCAGGGGAACAATGGTGATGGAGGCTGTCATGGAACCCAACAGCTGTAGAACCGAGTGAGCCGTGGATTTTTCCTTTGAAAGGATTGGAATTAGTTGTTGCTTTATCCTTAAAATTCTGTGCTCTGGAATAGCAGCTCTGCAGTTTTTTGTGTCCAAGATAACCCCTATGAATTCTGTCGACTGAGATGGGGTGAGACTGGATTTCTGCCAGTTTATGGTTATGCCTAGCCTTTGAGCAGCTAGGAGAGAGTATGCCAGGGTGTTTTCCAGTAGATATCTGGTGGGGGTGGAAATGAGCCAGTCATCTAGGTATGGAAACACCTGGAATCCTTGAAGTCGCAAGTGAGCTGTGACAACTGCTATGCACTTTGTGAACACTCTGGGGGCTGTAGAGAGTCCGAAGGGCAGTACTCTGAACTGGTAGTGACTGGCTCCTGCACGGAAGTGCAGAAATTTTCTTGATGGCCTGTCCACCTTTATGTGGTAGTATGCATCTTGAAGATCTATAGAGCACATCCAATCATCTTTTTCCAAAAGCGGGAGGATAGACTGTATAGTGACCATCTGGAATTTTTGTACTCTCACAAAGTTGCTCAATACACTGAGATCCAAAATTGGTCTCCAGTCCCTGGTTTTCTTTGGCACCAAAAATAGTCTTGAGTAGAATCCGGATCCTATCTGGTCTGGAGGGACGATTTGGATGACTCTTTTTCTTAGCAGCTTTTCTATCTCTAGTGCTTCTTCTTCCCTTTGACTGGGTGGAACATCGGCAAGATTTTTTGAAGGGACAGGACAAAGATTGAAGGGGATATGATAACCTCTGGTTATGATCCTTTGTACCTAAGAATCGGTGGTGATGGTTAGCCAGGCAGAAGGGTACAAGGAGAAACGTCCCCCAACCACCTCCAGAGGAAAGAAGTTGGGCCGCTCTTCAGGAACACTTGCAGGATTGACCAGGGAAATAATCCCTGGAACCCTGGTTACGCGTTCCCTCTCTGCCCTGAAAGGAGCATCTTCCCTGTGAGTTTCCCCCTCTACCTCTGGGGGAGAACTCAGCCTGTGTGTCACGGAAAGGACCCTGAGATTTCTTGAACCATATCTTCCCACTCTTTTGGTTTCCGGAGAAAGCACGTTGAGGGGAAGAATAATAGAGACCTATGGCAGAAAGGGTCTTACCGTCTTGTTCACATCTGGCCAGTGTGCTTTTAACTTTGGGCCCAAACAACGAGGAGGGCTCAATGGGGGCATTAAGAAAGGAAGACTTAAAAGGTTCCGCGAAGGTGCACAAGTGCAACCAGGCGTGTCGTCTCAAGACCACAGCTGAACCCGCTGCTTTAGCTGCTCCTTCTGATGCATGAGATATCAATCGCATAGAGGAGTTAGATATAGACTCAATGGTGGCCAGCTGAGAGGCCACTTTGTCATGGACCTCATCAGACACGGCACCAGCCAAGGTTTCAGACAGCTCAGAAACCAGATCCCTTTGAAGCCTGGTAAAATGTGCCATATAATTCAGGGACCTGATAGCAAAGGTCGCTGAAGCAAAGGTGCGCTTCCCTATTCTGTCCAGGGCCCGGGACTCTCTGTTAGGCGGATGTACAGTCTGGCTTTCTTCTTCTGCCAGATCCTTTTTTGTTGTGGCCGCCACCACCAAAGCATCTACGGGAAGACCTTTGGACCAATGGGGGTCTGAAGCAGGAGGGGACAAGATCTTATCTGGCCTCCAGGGAATAGCTTCAACAGTATCAGGGGCCTTCCAAGCAAGCTGTACGATGAACTTGACAAGTTCATCGGCAGGTGGAGTAACCCAGGGGGTAGAGGGCTGGGCGTGAAAGGCCTGCAGGAACACAGATTCCTCAGGGGTTGGATTAGAGGGCTGCCAGTCACCTCTCTGGTTCAGGATTTCAAGGATATCGCCAAAGGATACCTCAGAGGATGACCGAGGGGATCCTTCCCCCTCATCGAAATCTGTGTCTTTGGTGAGGGACTCCTCTGTGGAGTCCATGTGCTTCCTCTTACACAAACTTTTCCGGTGGACCTCCTCAGCGGGAGAAGCTGGGGAAGACAATGGAAAAGGGGATTCCTGAGGGAATATGTTTTGTGGCCCTTGCACCCGTGTCCGCAAGGTGCGACTTGTGAAACCAGTGTACCAGAGGAAGGTGGAGATATAGACAGTCCGGTATCGCCAGCAGCAACAAAAGCCTTCTCCATCAGTTGGAAGGCTGGTCCACCTGGAGAGAAGTGTATGTCTAGGACAGGGGGCACTCCTCCCCTAAGTGGCTCAGCCTGCCGACTCAGAGTCCCTGGATGGCTGTGGAGCAGCAAGCTATGCATGTCACAGCTGACATCCTGGGTCATAGCAAAACTTTCCTGCTACAAAGGCAACTGCGGTTCCTTAGTGAGATCCATAAAGGGAACTGCAGAAGGGGAATACTGTACTATATCCATGGACTTCAAAGGCAATGAAGGAGGAGAATAAGAAGGTGTCTTTGGAGATGGGTGATCACCTTCCAAGGAAGGATAGTTCCTGGGCGGTGGAATACCTCTGGCCAAGAATGCCTGGTCCACAAGATGCAACACATCATGTTTAGAAAGACTTCTAGTAGACCTCACAGAGACTGAGGGAGAAACAGGCCTGTCCACAAAAGAGGCAGACTCGGTGCCCATCTCATCTGACCACAACAATGACAATGGCGCCGAGAAAGACAACTACTGTAGTCTGCACCGAAGAAGTCATCGGTGCCTTTGCCATTGTCTGCACCGACACAGGGATCGGTGCCGAAGTGGTTGTCAGTGCCGAAGCTGGAACCGACAAAACTGGAGTCAACAATAAAGGCCTCAGTTCCAAGGAAGATCTAGGAGCCGACGCAGTCAAGGTCTGCGCCGACTGAATGGTCTGTGCTGATACAATGGTAATGGTCTGAACCGAGGAGCCCCTCAGTGCCGATATGTAGAAGGCTGCAGCAGAGGACGGAGCCGAAATCACTAATGGAGCCGAAGGCCTCGGTGCTGAAGGTCTGGGCACCGAAAGCACTGGGGCTGACTGAGAGAGCTCCGGAGCCAAAATGTTAGTCTTTTTAGATTTTGGTTGGTGAGAGTCCCCAGCCGGGGATGAAGACAAGGATTTAGCCTTAGTAGAAACATCCATTTTCTTATGAGCTTTAGGAGGGGTTGAGATCTCTGACCCAGAAATAGCCTCTGAAAAGGGAGATTTTAGAAGTCCTTTCAGAATCAGCTTGTTTTTCCTTTCTAACAAAGTTCTATTAGAAAAGTTCTCACAAATAGTACAAGATGGTTCAACAGATAAATGGGAAGCTCCCAAACAATAAACACATAAAGAGTGTGCATCAGAAGTAGGCAGTTTGTGTCCACAATCAGAACACCACGTAAACCCCAGACTACCCTTTTTATCTGCCATATTAACAAATAGAAAAGTACCAACAGTGGTACAGGAGAATACCTGAAGATATGAAAGAGAAAGGGAAAAGAATTACCAATGATGGTAAGGAGAAAATTACCTTGCGGTAAAAAGGGTAAGTAAAGGACAGAAAAAAACCTGAGGAAATTATGAACGCTAGATGCGATAGGGCAAAAGACAATCAAATATCAACTTTTCTGACAGAAAAGTAATTTGTAAAGCAATCAAACAACAACTGACTGTACTTAGCTCAAGAGAAGTAGCTTGACACAACCGGATGGCAGCGAGGCAAACGAAATCTGAGGTAACAGGGAGAGGGGGATTGTGGGTAAGAGTTTAGCTCGAGAGTTTGAAACTGACACGAGCTTGGAAAATGGCTGGCTTGGTTCCGATCTCAGAACCGATACCCATGCGTAAGGAATGAACAAGGATTAACAATATCAGATTTATTAATGCAAATATGAACAAGGAATATCTGACACCTAGAGGCGCAGTAAGAGGTAACTGCAGAAATGCCTGGAGGCTCACTTGGTTGTAATGAGTTAAAGTATGTTTGCATTTTTCAGCTAGAATATATACTGGATATGCTGAAATGTCAGTAAGAAAAATCTGTTTATTTATATATATATATATATATATATATATATATATATATATATATATATATATATATATAGTTCCACTTTAAATCATCGAATGTTCAGAACATCGACGTTCTGATCATCGAGACCAGAACATCGATGTTCAGAACATTAAAGGATTAAAGTGGAAGTGCCAGGAAAGTGACAATGTGGAATTGTGGGTGTGTATGCAGGGCAGCAAGGTGCCCTGCATGTTGTGTGTGTGTGCCATCTGAGTGTTGGCACTGCAGGTAGGGTACGGAAAATCTCCTGTTTAGCGCTACCACATATAGCGGTAAATGGGAGATTTCCCTTACCCCACTGTAGTGCGATCTCGGAGTTGGGAATATTAAAGAAGGGGGGTGCAGGGGGGCAAAGCCCCCCTGCATAACATAGTGTTTGTGATTTATTTGGTGTTTGTGTGGTTTATTTTAAAACTTCGATGTTCTGAATATTGATGTTCTGGTCTCGATGATAAGAACGTCGATGTTCTCAACATTCGATGTTTCAAAGTGAATCCATATATAGATATATCTATATATATATATCTTTATATATATATATATATATATATATATATATATATATATATATATATATATATACGCATTAGCAAATGCTACTTTTATCTGAATGCATTTTTTAGAAGAGCACTGATGGCATAGGACATTTTACTTTCCACAGCCTTATCAACTGTCACCACAAATACTAATGTTACAACATTTTTTTCATTTTACACTCTTCTATTGTTATTTCCATGAAATGTAAATGTCCTATAGTGTCAATGATACAGGGCTGTAAGCCTTCAAGGATGGCCCATACATACCTTTACGGGAACGAAGGGGAAGCTGGCCTCAAGCAGAGATGACTAGCAACTGCATAGAATGGAATGTTCTCTGGTAAATGTGTGCAGGTTTCAGGGACAGTTTATTTGACAACACTTTTAGCATTTCACAGATGGTTTACTAGCAAAATGTGTCATCTGGCTGTTGTTTTGTGGGTGGGGGAGCCAACCTGCATTTCTGTTTTGGCACAAACAAGATTTGCTATTGTTCTCCTTGTTTTGTATACAACTTTGCTTTGTGTGTGATCGTAATATTTTACAACCACACAATTCCTTTTTTTTTATATTTGAATATCTTGACTGTTTTATGTTTCTCCAGTGGGTAATAGTGAAATACTACCTTTTATGTGTTATATCAAAGCAGGACTTTTATTTATGTGATGAGTATTATACTTCATTTTTGTTTTATGTCACCTAGGATTATTGCACCCAGCTGTCCCAGTCCCTATAAATCCCCCCTTCAGTGACCCTGAGAATGAAGTCATTGTGGAATCATTTAGGCGACATGGTGCCTTTCTGCTTGAGAGAGGATGTAGGGATATGTCTGGCAGATGTAGGTGGCCAGAGCAGAATATATGATCAGATGCACCATATGATTTCATCAGCCCGGAGGAAAACAGGTGCAGTGGCCCATGAACAGACAGCTACCAGGGGGGGGAGGCTACTTCAGAGCCACCACTGACACCAAATGAAGAGTTCCTGTCCACTGTCAGGGATCCAGACAGATAAATTTCACAACAGCATGTCACTGATGTTGGTGCTGTTGTTTCAGTGAGGATGAGTATGTCCCACGAGGCGCTACCAGGTAGACTTAACTATCTCAATTGTTAAATACTTGTTGTATAGTAAAATACTGACAGCAATACTTAAGTTCTATTTAATATTACATTTCTTTTTTGGGGGGATAGTTGAAGATTGATAGTGTTAACAACACATTCTGGTTGACTACACATGGGCTTGGGGTGGAAGTATCATCTAGGTCCTTGTTAAAAGTATTGTTAATGTACATATAAAGGCAAAACATTTTATTTCCCTATGTTACTGTTCATTGTGATGATGGTGTCCTTACCTTTTTCTTAACTTCTTCTAAGACCAATCAGCATAGGGAGCCTACAATCATCTGACATTGTAGGCCAAACATTTTTATGTCAGTACTGATGAGCAGTTCTACGAAATATTTAGTTTGTGATTTGGGTGTCAGGATTGCCGTGTGTACTGCTGTACTGTCTGTAATAGTGGCACCATTGTTAGTTTGTTAGAATATTCTGGACTATAGCAGTGTAGGTATTAATTTTTTCCTGTGTTTGTTGCTTATTATCACAGGTGATCCTGACAGCGGAAGCGTGGGAGTCCTTCCACCTGATGTCAAGAGTATCAAACTCTGATGATGATGGTGGCCAAACAGAGGCACAGTCAGGGGGTGCAGAGGTTGAATCTGACACTGAGGCTGACATTCAGCCATCCCCTGTAATTCCATTGGACACACAGTACGCCTATGCCAACCCATTCCAGTTAACCCACAGATATTGGACAGGAGGAGGGTGAGTCACTCCATCAGGACAGTGTGGTTATTGCAGCTTCATTACCTGTTGACTCTGGCTGTAGCCAAAGTGTAGGCGAGGTGCCACTCAAGAGAGTTGTTAGGGGTGCCTGCTATCCATCCTCCACTTGATCCAGGTGTGTCTTCTCATGCCACTCGATGTATGTTTAGGGCTGTCGTGGAGGTGCAGGCATGTTCCAGTAGGTACTCCAGAGAAATGCTTAGGGTTGTAGATGTGGAACAGGCTGACATGCATGACTGCCTCCACCGTGTTGCTGATTCAATGGATCAGATGAATGACACTTTGCAATGGGTGGTGTCTGTGATGGAATGTCTGCTGGGAGGGAAACAGCATCCACTTGGGCATAGAACAGCCACATAATCTGATGTTAGCTGACGTGGCTTTGCCCAATCATGCTCCCACAGTGGCACAACTTCCACTGTTCCGTCAGTGTTTGAGTTGTCCACACCCAGATCGTGCTGGGTGTCCTTGTGAGGGCAGCTCATCTAGCAGACATCAGTCACATTCAGGTAGCAGCAGTGTATCTCACCATGGGCATGGACATGTCAGTGCAACTGCTGGCAGAGCAAGTTCTCGTTGTCAGGTACAACAATGATGAACTGCACCCCTCCTACACACATAAAACACCCTCTGCAAGTGATAACTGTGCCATATCCTTGTTTTCTAGTTTTTGGATTCAGGTCTACATAAGCTTTGTGTCTGATGCTCAGGGTGCACAGCTAACTTACTGCTTAGTATATCTGTGTTTGTGATGTTGTTTTTCTAATTGTACTTTTGACATATCTTGGTCTTAGAAAGTTAGATAGCTGGTAGAATCTAAACAGTTTTTTGCATCAGTATTTTTAAGAATCTACCGAGGGCTGTGAAGTCTGAAACTGAAATGTGTCTCATTACTTTCTAACTTCTCTCTCTAATGATTTTCAAGTACAAAAGTATGAGGCCAAAATGAGGACATTCGGTGACCATGATTTTTAGAGGTATGAATGTGTGAATCTTTGATGACTGAGGCCTATTACTTGATAGAGGATTCATGTGTTCACATAAGTCTCTGCTGTCACATGTTAAAGTCACTGCTGTACAAATCATCCACCTTTTACTTATTTACATTACCAAGTTACAACATGCAAGGATATGCCATTCATTTGTATTATTACACAATTCTGTTTTAACACTCCATTTTCAACACTTACCTTGTAAATCCAGCAGTTGCTACAATTTTAGTTCAGGACTCAGTCTATCTGATGCTAGGAGTACATATCCATTACACAGGTAGGTAAAGGTTGTGAGTGTTCCCTGGCATCAATGTTACTATATTTGTGTGTGTAGAATGAAGGTTTTAGCCCCTTAGGTGGTGAGTGAGTGTGCTATACATTGCCTTTTAGCCAATGCAAGGGCATACTGAGCATGCTTACATCTGCTTACACCCACAGCAACTGCTGGTTCCCCCTCTGACTCCTCACTTGCATGTGGCTGTGGTAACCTTATCATTGCTGGTGGAATGTGCGCCCCTTCCACTTGTTGATCCTGCTGAAGCTGCTTTCTCAGGATGATATTGTGAAGCATGGCACAGATGATGAAGATTTCAGATTGGATGGCGTAGTGGCATAGCGGTTAGGGTTGTCTCCTCACAGCAAGAGGTTCTCAGGATTGATTCTCAGCTGGGGTTCCTTCTGTGTGGAGTCTGCACATCCTCACTGTGTTCGTGTGGGTTTCCTCCGGGTGCTCTAGTTTCCTCCCACGTTACAAAGAGATGCATCTGGAGCATTTCTCTCCAGGCCTCCTCTGAAAATTGGCTAGCTCGGTAAACAAATGTTAAATAAATAAATAAATAAAACATGTACATAGACTGTACTGCAGAGCTTCCCAGATGTATCAAGGTACCAGAACCACGACTTCAGCAGCCAAAACACACGCTCTATGATATTTCTGGTTTGAGCTTGTGCCTCATTATGGTATTCTTCAGCAAGTGTGCATGTGCATTTCTGAATGACATCATCAGCCACGGTTCCAGTGCATAACCTGCATCCCCCAGTAAATGACCCTGTGGGATATTATCCCTAGTGAACATCTGATACAGTTGGGAAGTGTGCCAGATATGTAAGTCGTAATTAACTGCCTGGGTTGCCAGTGATGTGCACATAATGTTAGCAGACCATGTGGACCATCTAGGGTTTACTGAATCTGCCCTTATCTGTTGTTTTTAGAATGGGCTTTTTATGCTCTGTTGCTATGCCACATGGTAAAGGTTTAACATTTAGTGATTGTCTTTGGGTGAGCTGCTAGGATTTAATATCTGCTAAACAGTGTTAAACCCATCTCTTTTTAAAAAATGTTGGGAGCCAAAAAACGTTGGGGAAAGAAAGCGTGTCAGGAGATATGAAAAACAGGATGACGTGGGGAGAGGAGGTGAAGTGTTAATCAAAGCAGAAACATAACCAATCTGTTGGTTATGTCTTTGGAGATGGTGTCAGCGTGTCGCATGACTTTGCTTTAAAAAAAAAACATACCAGTTGAGAGGGGAGTGGGCAAGTCAGGAGATGTAGGGTGTGCTGTGGAGGGGTTTAGTTAATGATTTTAGAATTTAAATTATAAATGTGGTAGTTGGTGGATTACTACTACATTAAAATGGTGGTATGTTTGGTCAAGGGGAGAAGCAACTGCTTTTGTTGAAGAAAGAAAGAGTGGAGTGGGAGCCAAGAGAGTACTTACCAGAGGCAGAAGACCAGGTGTATTTGACATTTTCTGCACTGCTGTGGTTCTGATGTGTGGAGGGCGGCCATAGCATGGGGAGTGCTACCACGTGGGTAGATTAAGCATTCAATGAAGTTCTACCATGATTAATCTTGAGGAAGGAAATGTTCTTTTGCAGTGGGGTTAAAAAAAAACTCCATGTAGTTGTCCTGCCAGAGCAGGGGCCTGGGTAATAATCACATGGACCAAGCCTAAGAGTTTATGAGTTTAGCTAATGAGCAGCAGTGGCATCTAAGCTCTTAGTATGTGCACAAAAGTAGGAGTCCTGTTTGCAAATCCTTAAGGTGAAAATTCATGCATAAACCCTCCGTATTAGTGATTTGAGTCTCCCAATGCAAATATCAAACAAACCGCACAACACCTAACAAGCAGTGAAACACTAAGGTGCTTAGCCAGAGCATACATACAGGGATAAGGTGGGCACAGAAATGGATCATAGACCCCGTAAACTTCCCATCAAAACAATGGCTCCCCATGTGGGTTCCAAAACTTGATCCAAAAGTGTGCCCATACCAATTTGGGCAGCTCCCAGCAAGTGTATGAGATGGGTTCAATGCCGGAGCGGTGCCTACACTGTTCTCTAGACCTAATATTATACTCAAATGTTATAATCTAGAAGTGGCAGCAATCATATATAAGGGAGGAAGGGAGCAGGAAATTAAGAAAATGTCCCTGGTCATGTCAAGCAGGTTACCCCATGTGTGTGTAGTCACCAAACTGTGGGAATGAATTGACCAGTGGTAGGAACACTGGATTAGCCAGGATCTCTAATTTGTAATTAAAAATTACAAATTAAAGTTAAAATCGCTAAAGGAGCAGTGGGAGGCTAGATCTTGCTATTGATACTGACATCTAAGGGCTGGGTTCCAGGATTGTCTTGTATATAGAATTAGATGAAGGGAAGCATAAATGAGGCTACGTACATTTGCTTTGTGTGCCTGATCAAACTGGGTGAAAACTCTCCTTATGTGTGTAATCAGCTGAACATGGACTCAGACCCTTCAATAGGTCTACCTTAAAAATGAATATGGGTCTGAGGTGGATAAAATTTATAAACCCTGGGATGGCCAGGAATGCCATCTGTTTGTGATGGGGGAATAAAGACTGTAACACACGGGTTATAGGGGTTTTAATCAGGGGCTGTGTATCAAAAGAGCCATTCATGTAATGAACACAATTGAGAAGGAAAAAGTGCTTGGAAAC
Organism: Protopterus annectens; assembly: GCF_019279795.1. Classification (NCBI taxonomy): domain Eukaryota; kingdom Metazoa; phylum Chordata; order Ceratodontiformes; family Protopteridae; genus Protopterus; species Protopterus annectens. The sequence goes on along the minus strand of NC_056726.1, from coordinate 632,006,748 downwards.
AGTACCAAAATCACTACAAAACAAAGCACTTGCAGAACCAGCAAACAACACGCCTCTTCAGGTCGGTGAACCAAAATGATTTATTTAACGCCACAAAACAATAACTTGCGTTTTCGTCCTTAGACTTCATCAGAATGAATAGTTACATAAGCTAGTATTCTCTTTAAATAACCCTCCCTTCCCATTAACAAAACAATTAACCAATTAAAACATTTAATATAATTGAATGTAGTGCATTCAAAATGGAGCTATAAAAACTCCTAAAACAGTCACTTATTGCAATAGCAGGTTCTAAAAGCAGATTTTAAAAACAATGAATCACATAATTAATATGTAAACACACAAAATGCAGGCCATCAAATATAATAATATAGAAATAAATAAATAAGATGTGCTGCACCAAAATTTTAAATTGTGTTGAAACAATGCCACTGTGATGAACTAGTAGAACACTGCCATCTAGTGGTTAAGAAATAATGCTAAATAAAAACATTATAGTTTAGCAGATCTAAGTTTGAGGACAGGGGCTAAAGAAATATAGTCATTCAAGCCTGGTTCGCTGTTGGCCTCCAAACTCAACTGCCAAAATAGTTCCCTGTACTCTATAGTTGTCTCCCAGGGACCACCTCGAGGGTCCTGTTCTACTTTTTCTATGACAAAAAAGACAAAAACTGCATCTTTACAAAGTGTGGTATGTCTGAATAGTGCATTATTGGTATCTTGCTTACTAATGTCACAGAGATGTTCATATACTCGCCTCTTAAACTTCCTAGTGGTCTTCCCTATATAGAAAGCTCCACAGGGTTTGCAAATGGCCATATATATGACCCCCATGGTGTCACAGTTGGAGAATGTGTTGGTTTCTAACTTTATATTCCTCTCCATTAAATATACACTTTCACCCTGTATAACATGTGAGCATTGGGAGCAAGCCCCCACACTTAAAAGTGCCTTTATTCTGCCTACCCTGCTTTGGTTTTCTATATCCCAGCATTTCCTTAATATTTTCACCCTTCCTATAAGTGCATTTCAGGGGGGTCCTTGAATAACAGGTCCAAATCAGAGTAGTCCCCAAACTTCCCCCAATTTCTAGAAATAATATCTTTAACCAAATAAGTGTCACTACTAAACTTCAAGATGAATTACTACTCCAATTTGTATCTGGGGTTGGGGTATTCTCTGTATTAATTACAGTGTGTTCCAATACCCCTAAAATGGGACTAAACCCCCCCCTCATTTTTTATTTCATTCATTACGTCTTCTATTAAAATAAGGGGGTAATTTCTTTCCAAAAACATACTTTTCAGTTTCTTACTTTCCATATCGAAGTCACTATCTAAGGACGTCATCCTACTACTCCTAATGAACTGCCTTTGCAAAATTCCTTTTTTTTGTTTGAAAGGGTGGGCACTAGTATAAAACAAGTAGGAGTTTGAAAATGTCGCTTTTCTGTAAACATTGGACTTAAATTTTCTAACTTCAGGTATCTTTTCAATCATCACATCAAAGTATTGTAAGTGTTCCCTAGAAAAACTGTGGGTGAATTGGAGGAAGTCAGTAGTACTATTGACGTACTCGGATTCTATTAGTTTCTCCTCAGGTACAGTCCACAACATACAAATATCATCCAAGTAACGTTGATAGTATTTCCAATATTGAGACTATACAGAATGAAAAAAGATCACTAGATGTCTGTGCATTGTACACGAATATACCACACTGGGCTGGGCTTGATACCATTGAATACTGGCTACAAAAATCAGATTTATACAAACCTGGCTTCAACACTTTCCTCGTTTGTCTGATGGAACACGTTCTCATCAAGAATGTTTTCTTCTATAGCCAACAATGTTATCTTCAGGTACGAGGTAGTGCAATGGGGTCATCTTTTGCCCACATATATGCAGATCTGTACATGGCATACATAGAGGAACAGATAAATTATGATGTCTCACACAACATCTACTTGGGGGAAATTGATATATGGCGCAGGTGGATGATTGCTGGATGGTGTGGAGGTCTGATGCTGAATACCTCATGGAATTTGTGGGGTATCTCAATGATAATAAGTGGGGTTTACAATTTACAATTAATCATCATTCACACAGGATTATTTATTTGGATGTAGTTATAAGCAGGAATGATGACAACACCTTACACACTGAGGTATTTCGTAAATACCCAGAATATAACACCTTACTCCACGCATCCAGCTTTCATCGAGCCCATATTACCAAAAATATTCCCAAGTCTCAATTTATTAGGATGAGACGTATCTGTTCAAACAAAAACACTTTTGAATTTTTTCGTAATGATCTGGTTCATAGGTTTCAGGAAAGAGGTTATAACATGGGCCATGTACAAACAGCAAGTAATCATGCCACCACTTTGGATAGAGGGGGATCTTCTTAAATACAAACATAAATCACAAAACAAAAATAACACCTTACGGGTCACCACTACATATGGTAGGAACACCAATAAGCTTACTGATGCCATCAGGAGACATTGGAATATACTTTTAGCAGACAATTTTCTGTCACAACACTTAGCTGATACATGCCAGTTTTCATTCAGGAAAGGGAAGAAGTTGGGATCTTACTTCAACCACTACAAGCATCATCATCAATCCACACATCAATACATGATCCAGACTACCATCTCTGGGGATAAGTTAGTTGCCTTCCATGTGGCCACTGCAGCCACTGTAAACATGTGTTGAAGACTACACAATTTTCCAGTAGCAACTGTAGTATAGTATTTGACATAAGGTTTTATGCAAATTGCAGCACAGATTGGATCATATACCTGGCCACCTGCAGCTGCCATGCATTTTATATAGGACAGATATCCAGACCCCTCAGGCTACGCATTTCTGAACATCTGAGTGATATCAAATGTAAAAGAATGAGTAACGCCTTATATAAACACACTTTAAGACACACTACAGCAACATTTCATTTAATTTCACTATTATTGACAGAATATCAGATAGTAGAATAAACAAAATTGGTTGACACACCAAACTAAATGCTAAAGAGAAAAAGTGGATTGTAAAGTTAGGTGGATTGTTCCACCCTGGTTTGAATGAATATTTATGAGCTCACCAATCAGAATTTTTGATTAATTTTTTGAACTTTTATATAAGGACTACAAGATGTTATGCAATTTTAACACTGATGAAGGCTAGGTTAAATCCTTAGCCGAAACCAGTCTATTTCTTGTCTTTCAATAAATTCCACACACAGCTCATGGTTGCTGGCTCTTGTTTTTGGTTCGTATAAAAAGAAACAAAAAACTGTGCTTGTAACTCATAACTGCACATGCTGCTTCTAGGCATCTGCTTTACTGGTCTAGCCCTGCTTTGCTCGCTCCGCCCTCCACCCTGCCCCCATATCCCACCCACCCCCGGTAGTACTACATTTATAGTACCACTAGCATGCCCCCTTAATTAGCTAACCAACTACACATGCTCCTAGAGCCCAGCAAACTCCTAGCACAATAATACACCCTCTATCCACCCCACTGTCTATATTAACCCACCCATAGCTATTCTGTTCTCTCTAATCTTTTATCCACCACATACACTCAATACAGACCCTACCCTAGTAATTTACTATGACTACAGCTAAAACACTAATGCTGCTACCCTTAGTACCTCTGTTATTCATTCCTTATCACTTAAGCTCCTATGAATATGTACAGCATCTTGAAATCCAATACCCAAACTCTCAAACAGATACCAACCCAGCATTTAATAAGTTTATCCACCACATAACCACCCCTTCTCCTAATTCCTCTCCCTCCAATTACCATCACCTGACTAATTACTGCTACATTAGCTTAAAACCAAAAGCTACAAAAAAATCATAAACACATTTTTAAGACTCATAAGCAACTTAAAAATGAATCTTATGAAGGATGGAGACATCCACCCCAACCCTGGCCCATCCACAACAGTAGACCCCCAACCACACCATCTAACAACCCAACGTGTACTACCCAAATTGATAGACTTCCAAACTCATTTCTGGTCTGTCATCTCAACATCAGAAGCCTAAAGAAGATCCATAGCCTACATGGACTCTTAGCTGCTCACTCCCCTGATATCCTCTGCCTCACAGAAACCTGGCCAAAACCAATAACCAAAGATAACGAAATACCACCCCCCCCAGTACAATATCCTTAGACTGGACCGGATCTCCAGGAAAGGTGGTGGGGTAGCTGTACTATACAAGTCTATCCTAACAATAACAATTGACACCCAACAGTCACCCCAGTTTGGCAATGCAGAAATTCTCATCACCAAACTAATAATAAACAAACATAAATGCAGATGCATTGTCTACATTTATATTCCACCTGGCAAGAATGATAATACTCTAGAAAATATCTTACATTGGCTAGCTTCTAACTATCCCCAGGAAACCATTGTCTTAGGGGACTTTAACATTGATTGGAACACCTGTTCCTCTGAAACTCCCTCTACCCATTTAAACCTCCACGGGTTTACTCAGATCATTGCCACCCCCACCAAATTTAGCAAAAATAGAGTCAAAGGTAGTATCCTTGATTGGATACGTATTAACAGCCACAAAAGTACAAGTCAGGTACACTACCTGATGATCTGAGTGATTACTGCCTTACCTATATTATTAGGTTCAAAGCAGACATTCCCAACCAGCCCACCTACAAAACTATAAGAAACGTCAGGAACTTTAACCTTGACAACTTCCAAAATGAACTCAAAGCATGTAAATGGAATGTCTTGAAATGACTCCCATTACAAGAAGCAGTTGAGTACTTCAATACCAGATTTTTGGCTATCCTTAACCACCATGCTCCTACCCGTACCATCCATGTAAAAGCCACAGTTGCACCGTGGCTATCTAAAGAAACAAAAAACAAAATTAAACTAAGAAACAATGCCTGGGCTAGGTGGCATGCTACCAAAGCCCCTATGGACCAAGTAAGATACTGGCAGCTAAGGAACCAGACCAAAAAATCTGTCATTCTAGACAAAATAAATCACTACACCCTCCTACAACAAAAATATCAGCTAAAACCTCAAAAGTTCTGGGCTGGTATTAACAATCTTCTCCACCCAGGCTGTTCCACCACTCCTAGCCCAGAAGCTGCCCTTGATAAATCCCCTGTAGAAATTGCAAACAGCTTCAACTCCTTCCTTACTGAAACTATCCAGTCTCTAGCTACCACCTCACTCCATCGGACACAAAAAACAGCTCTGGCACATCTAGCCCTGATCCACCCAGCACCCAACCCACCTTTAACTTTCAAACCGTACCTACCAACCTGATCTGGACCTTACTCAAAAAGCTACAACCTACTACACTAGCTGCCGACCACCTCCCAGCTGAATATCTTCAAAAAGCAGATGCCACAGCACTTCCCATTTCTATTCTGATCAACAGATCCATCTCAGAAGGATCCATCCCAGCAATATGGAAAATATCACGTTATACCTCCCCATAAAGGAGGAAGTCCCACAGAATTATATAACTTTAGACCTATAGCCATTTTTTCACCACTAGCTAAAATCATGGAAAGATGCATACACAAACAAATCATGCACTTTCTAATTCAAATGGATTGGTCCTGAGTGACACCCTGTCCACATGAAAGATGATGAAAGGCTCCACTGCCATAAGGGCCTGTAACTCAGATATCCTTCTAGCTGAAGTGATTGCTAGAAGGAAGCCTGTTTTCCAAGAAAGAAATTTTAAGTCTGCAGTAGCAGCTGGCTCGAAAGGAGGTAGAGTGAGTTTCTCCAATACAAAGTTAAGGTCCCAGGCAGAGATTGGAGCTCTCCTGAGTGGTCTCAAATTTTTGGCCCCTCTGAGGTACTGCTTGAGCAAAGGATGAGAGAAGAGAGGGGGTTCTGTGTTATAATGAGCTGAAATGGCTGAGGTGTGGATTTTAATGGAGGAAAAAGACAGGCCCTTGTGAAGCATCTCAGTTAAGTATTGTAAAATCTGAGGTAAATTGGGTGCTGCTGTGCTCATTCCTTGAGACTGATTCCAAGCACAGAATCTTTTCTATTTGTCAGCATAAGATTTTCTAGTACTAGGTTTTCTTGCCTCCAAGATGACATCCATCACAGGTTTGCTGAGGGATGCTAAAGGTGAATTTTAAGTGATTAGCCAAGCTGCAAGGTTCAATGTTGGGAGCTGAGGGTGCAGAATTTGGTACTCCTGCTGAGACAGTAAGGAAGGTGTCTGAGGCAGGTGCCATGGAGAAATTTGTGACACACTGCAGGAGTGGGTACCAGTGTTGGCATGGCCAGTCTGGATCAATCAAATATTTTCTTGGTTTGTCCTGTTTGACTTTTAGCTGAACTTTGGAGAGCAGAGGCAGGGGGGAAAGGCGTAGACTGATAGGTTTTTCCAGCTGAATGACAGAGCATTCACTTTCCAGGCTTTTTTGTGAGAAGTCCTTGTGCAAAATTTGTCCAACTGGTAGTTGTCAGGGGAGGCAAATAGATCTATGTCTGGGCTCCCCCATTTGCTTGTCAACATGTTGAAAATCCATGGTTCCAGTTTCCACTCGTGTGGGTCCATGAGATTTCTGCTTAGTCTGTCTACCAGTGTATTCAGTTTTCCTGGCAGGAATTGAGTTGCAGTTGCACTTGGTAGCTCAAGGCTGTGTTCCACAATGCCATGGCTAGTCTGCAGAGGGGGTAGGAATGTGTACCCCCCTGCTTGTTTATGTACCGCATAACCGTGGTGTTGTCCGTCTTTACCATTAGTTGTCCTGGATGAATGTAGTCCTTGGAGGCTGTTAGAGCATTCTGTACAGCTAACATTTCTTTTTGATTGATATGTAGGTGCATTTGATTTGGGTTCCATTTGCCCTGAATGCACTTCCATGCCAGGTGAGCCCCCCCATGCATAGTCTGATGCATCTGTAGTTAGGGTTTGGGTGGCAGGGAGTAGTGTGAATGGCAGTCCCTTGTTTTGGTGGCAGGCCTCTGCCCACCATAGGACCTCCAGGCATAGGCAAGGTATGATAGGAATCATTGTTTCCAGGCTGTGACAATGTTGACTCCATAGACTTTTTAAGTACCACTGAAGTTTCCTCATATGCAGTCTTGCATATGGAATTAGAAGAATGCAGGAGGCCATGAACCCCAAGGCTTGCAGTATTTGTCTTGCAGATAGCAGGGTTTTTGTGGTCACTTGTTTGAACTAAGTTACCAAATGAATTTGCTTTTCTGGTGTGAGGAAAGCCATCTGGACAGTTGTATTCAAGCTTGCACCCAGGAATGTAATCTGTTGAGAGGGTACCAGTTGTGATTTCTTTTCATTTATGGTGTACCAAGTTAGAACCCTTTTTACAAACGCCAGATGATTTATAAGTATGGTCTAGTTTTCTGCCTGAATTAGACAATCGCCCAGGTATGATATATTTGAATATTTCTTTGTCTGCAAAATGCAATTACTGGAGCCAGACACTTTGTGAATACCCTGGGCACAGTAGACAAGCCAAAGGGCAGTGCACAGAACTGATAATGCAAATAGCCTGCTTTGAAGCGTAGGTATCTTCTGCAAGATTCCCTGATTGGGATATGCAGGTAAACTTCTTTTAAATCTAGAGTTGCCAACCAGGCATCTTTGCCTAGCATAGGAAGTAACTGGTGAAGAGTCAGCATCTTGAATTTTAGAATATCCAGAAAGGTGTTTAGAGCAGACAGGTTCAGAATTGGACGCCAAGATTTGTCTTTTCTGGGTTTCAGGAAAAGCCTGGAATAGAAACCTTGTCCATTTTCCTCTTCTGGTACCGGTTGAATAGCCCCCATATTTAAGCGGGAAAGTACTTGTTTCTGAGACTCTGCCAACTGATCTGGGGGCAGGTCTGGCCACCCGTTTGGGGTTGGCAACATGTGGAAATGAAATCTGTATCACTGGGACACTATGTTTAAAACCCATTTGTCCTGGGTTATGAGTTCCCAGTTTTTTGCAAGAAGAGCAATCTTTCCCCCCAAAGGGGCGAATGAAAGGTAAGTGCTTGGCAATTTTAAAGGAAAGTTATTGAGACTGTTTACCATAGGGGGTGTCTTGTTATTTCCAGATTTGGAAGTGGATGCCCCCCATTGCTTAGTTCTGAGAGTCCCTTGGGACTGAAACCTGGTGCTTTTAGTGTGTCTGGGTTTAGTTTGAGTGGATCTGGAAGTAGCTGGAAAGGACCAATTCTTAGTAGGCCAGTGACTACTAAATCTTGGAGGATGCACATGTAAGAAATCTTTTACAGTTTGCATGGCTTTAGCTTTATCTTCCATCTTTTTTAGAACTTCTTCAGCCTTATTGCCAAACAGGCAGTCCTGATTTAAAGGAGCATCCAACAATTTTGCTTTAACATGATCAGGCAGAGATTACTCCTTTAAGCCAAGCATGCCTTCTAAGCACAGACCCAGTGACTGCAGCCCTGCAAGAGGCTTCTAAAGAATCAAAACCACATTGCAAAGTATGTTTTCCAACTTGTTCAGTAGAATGCACTAAATTCTGTAAATCTTTATTTTCCACATAGTCAGAAATCAACATCATTTTCTGTTTAAGCAGTCCTATAATATGCTGTTGATATTTTAGCAGATGAAATTGGCAGTTTAAAGCCCTGATTGCCAAGGTGGCAGAAGTATAAACCTTTTTACCCCATCTATCTAGTGCCCTGGAGTCTCTATCAGAAGAGATAGGATTTTTAGCAGTAGAAGCCTTAATGCCCTTGGGCCCCTGAGAAATGGTTTCTGGATCCGCAACAGGATTTTTGAAAAGGAACTTGTGGGACTCAGGAACCCTGTAGTATCTGTCAGGTTTACTAGGAGCCGGAGGCAGGGAATCAGGAGCCATACTGGATTCTGAAAACACATCATCAACAATGTCGAGTACAGGGGATATAGCCAAAGGCCTATGCTGAGGTAGAAGAAGGAAATCACTAAGCCTCTTTTTAGATTCAGAAAATTCCTGACTTTCTCAGTGGAAATGCTCTCTTAAGGTATGTAAAGTTTCCCCAAAAGAAAAATCCTCGGGGGGGGGGGGAGTAGAGGGAATGGAATCCTCTGCATGAGAATCCTCATAAGTAGGCATGGACAAATCCAGGTCATAGGAAGAATTAGAAGAAACAGAGTCCTGATTAGAAGATTCATAGTCAAGGTCAGTCCTAGGCCTCTTAGAAGGGGGGGTTGACTACCCATGATTAGAGTAATAAGATCTTCAGCCATTTTGATCATTTGTTTTTTAGGCATAGGGGCCTGAACATGTGGCCGGGGCGTCGGTTTTTTAGACATAGATTGAGATTTAGGCCTTAGAATAGAAGGTGGAGTCGGTTTAATATGCAAGTCTGTAGGCCTGAAAACACCCTCAGACGCTGGTGCCTGCACAGCGGCTCTGGACCTATCCAAGGTAGAGACATCCGCGGGTTCTATAGGTGAAGCATCTCGGGGCACACCGGACTCCGAATGGGTCTCAGCAGATGCCTGTGAGTCAGAAATAGTGGGTATCAGGGGCTGCGAAAGCAGCTTACTGAGTACCGGTGAACTGGCGACTGGCCTAGGAGAAGCATCGTCGTCAGTTTTGGACCTCCACGGCCTGTCTCTATCTTTTTCTTTGCGTTTTTTCAGAATTCCGGTAGTCGGATGGCTAACCGACGTCATTTCTGGATAATTAAACTGAGAACCGAAATATTTAGAGGCAAAAATGTACTGACGACGGATAGTGCGCTGATTAAATAAAGCACAAAACTGACAGCAAGATACGTCATGGTCAGGGCCTAGGCAAGGAATACAGTACAAATGAAAATCTTTATGAGGTATTTGCTTCCCACAAGTAATGCAATTATTAACTTTTACTGACATTGGTAAGGAGCAAGAAAAAGTTTCCCCAACGGGGTACTTAGCTTTAAGTTGAAGACTTCAGTTCTGAAACTAGAAAATGAAAATTTCAGGAGTCGGCCGACCGGCACTTGAGAAATGCTTCTGCTTCGGGCACCGCATGGCAAGAAAGACTGATGTAATGGTGTCAGCTGCATGTTTTATACCCCTGACGACCTGACGTCATGGAAGAAGGGACATCAACCAATGCAGGATCCAAGACTTTGTTAATCACGCCGACTGAGGGCAACCTGCCAGCAGATTACCCAAATGTAATGACTGCAACAGTGAAACATGAAGATCATCTTCCTCTAACCCTAGGTGTCCCACAAGGGTCCATACTAGGCCCCCTTCTTTTCTCTATCTTTATCAATGATCTGTACACAACCATCCCAGGAGCCACCTGCATCCAATATGCAGATGACTCAACGCTAATATGCTCCACCTCCTCTCCTACACAACTTCTAACCCTCACCCAGACCACTTTCAGCATGGTAGAAACATGGCTAGCTAATCGCCGCCTGCTTCTAAATCCTAACAAAACCAAGCTGCTACTTTTCTCCCCTAACCATAGGATTTCTCCTCCTTCCTTCTACATCAAATCTAGCAATGACACCATTATCTCCCCTGATGACCATACAAAGCTTCTACGCGTAATAATAGACAACAACCTTAAATTTGCTAAACATGTCAATCACACTATTAAGTCCGTCAACAAAAAAATTGGCTCCCTGTACAGAGCCAGACCTCCCCCCCAGCTAGGGTAGCTATTGCAAGATCACACCTTATGTATGCTTCCCCTGTACTCACCGACCTATCCAAAACTGATCTCAACAAATTATCAGGTTGTTACAATCATATAGCCAGATTCGCAACTGGCATGGCTTTTTGGACCAACCACTGTCAGAACCTCAAAGCATTGGGATGGCTAGAGTATACTACCCTTCTACAGTTCAACCAGCTTATAGTAGCACATAAAATACTCCATCAACCTGATAACACCCCTGCCCTCAAAAATATTCTCACCCCCTCATAGTGCCCCCAGGCGATTATGCTCAGCTGATAAACTAATGATACTGACCCAAAAATCCAACAACTCTGCAGGCGATGCTATATTTGCCAACTCAACCGGTAAAATCTGGAATCTACTCCCTACTACCATTACCAAGGAAACCTCACTACCCCTTTTTAAAAGAGAACTCAAAAAATACCTCATATCTCATTGGCCGTACTCTTGTTCTAAACCTGACTAACAGCTTCACTGATACTTGTCTTGCTACCCAACCTGCTGTTTAGCCAAGTATCTATGCCTCATAGCATTTGAATGTGTAAGCATTGTGAATTAAGAGATCTGATTGTATTCTATGTTCACATTTTCTGATACGTCTTTGCCAATCAGATGTAGGTCTGCACATTGTGTATATTGATATCTATCTGTATTCTTTGTCTATATTTTCTAAACATGTCTGCTTGAGTTTATCACTCAGTGTTGTATGTACTGTCTCTTTTTTGGTATGTGAAGCTTTTCTCCCCGGGCGTCCACTGAAAATGGACATATATCCAGTCGGACTACCCCGGTCAATAAATGTAAACTAAAATAAAATAAATAAATAAAATAAAATAAAGCTGAAGCATGCCTTTATGGAAATCTACCCTACTAAAATCTCCAATACACAGCAGAGCAATCATGGGTTCATAGGTGTGTACTTGGCTAATGGCCCTGGAGCCTTTACAAGCCTAACCCATAGAAGTGCCCTGGCATCGTAGAGCCACTAGAGTGATCCCTGAGGTGAACTTTCTATTACCCATCCATTCATCAAGATTTCTCTTGAAGAGGGACAGTGAGTTGCTTTGCTTGACATATATGGTAAGTCTATTCCTGAGCATGGGCAGTCTCTGGGTGAGGAGCCTGTCCCTCCAACATGTTCTGCTGATTGTGGTAATGAGATTGAGGTCTCTGGAGCATGTTGTGCTGAGGGATTGGGATTTATTTAGATGAAGCATTTCTAACAGAGCTGGGTCAGAAATGGCTTTGTAAGTCAAGCAAAGATCGCCTCTAAGTAGGTGATATGAGACAGAGAATAGCTGGAGTCTTTTGAGTCTGTCCATGTAAGACATGTGTTTAATGCCTAGGATCCTCTTCATGAGGTACTTTTGTGGCATCTCCAGCTGTTGCAGGTGTCGGTACATGCCAAATGGGGCATTATACTCAATGACTGGTCTAATGAGGGAAGAGTAGTGACAGACGATGACCTCTTTCTTCCTGGATGCAAAAACCTTGGTAATGAGATGTGCTACATAGAAGGACTTTCTGACCACAGTGGCAATGTGGTGGTCGAAGGAGAGGTTGCTGTCAACCTGGGTCCCCAGATCTCTTATGACACCTTCAATGTTCATTGGGCTTCCATCGATGTGGTAATTAGTGGGAACTGAGTATTTCCCAAAGGGGATGACGACATATTATTTGGCATCAAGCTTAAGGCCATGGTTTCGACACCAGTCATTGGTCTCAGTGAGGCCTTTCTGTAGGACGTCTGTATCACTTGGACAGTTAATAATGCCTCCCAGCTTGCAGTTGTCTGCGAACTTGGTCAGCCAGAGCCCCTTTGTGTTGGCTTGGACCTCTGAGAAGTAGATGCAGAACAGGAGAGGACCCAGGATCGATCCCTGTGGGACTCCACTCGTGACTGGTCGGCAGTCTGACTTGGAGTCTACTACTTTCACACTGTGTGTTCTATCTGTGAGCCAATTTGCAACCCACCTAGTGATATAGGTGGTGATGCCTAGTTTGGTGAGTTTATCAATAATTCCTGAGTGAGGAATGGTATCAAAGGCCTTGGCCAGATCGAGATAGGCTGTATGCACTGCCTTACCTTCATCCACAGCCCTGGTGAGTGACTCAAAGAAGTCAACCAGGTTGAGCAGGCATGATCTCCCATTCACAAAGCCAAATTATGTGGGGTTTAGAGTCTGGAGATTTCCTATATCTTTGTTAATCAGGTCCATGATGATGCGCTCCATAGCTTTATATATCAGACTCATCAAGCTAATGGGGCAATAATTCCCAGGGTCTGTAGTTGCTCCCCCTTTATGGAGAGGGATAACTGTAGCAGTGCGCCATTCGGTAAGGACAAAGTCTGAGGTGAGGTTGTGACTGAACAGGGCACACAGATGTGGTGCCAGTTGGCTTTGTAGTTCATGCAGACCACAGGCAGGGATATTATTGGGTCCCATGGAAGCTGTATTCTTGGCCTTGGACAATGCAACTTTAACCTGTGCTTCAGTAATGCTGGGTGCCTGGCATTCTTCTGGTATTGTGATTGGTCTTTTGGTGGGGGGAGGTAAAGTTGGCACTGAATCTGTCGGCCAGTATGTTGGCAATATCTTTTGGCTCAGTATAGGAGGTACCATTTTGCAGTAACTCAGAGCGAATCTGGGTATTGTCGTGGAGGTTCTTGATATAACTATAGAAGGCTTTGTGATTGTTTTTAGTGTCTGCCGCAATTCTGCCTTCATAGCTAGCTTTAGAGGATTTGATGAGGGATCTCAACTTTTTGTTGAGGCTAATAAGGAAGCTTTTCCAGTTTTGGGATTTCACCTTTTTCTGCAACAGTTTCTTCCTTCTGTTGTAAAGTTTATTAATGGCAGAGGACCACCAGATTGGCTTCCTTTTTTTGGAGGAGAGCGTCTTGGTTCTGTTGGGTATGGCTAGTTCCAAGCATTTATGTACATATTCGTACAGTGCATTGGTGTATGATTCAGCAACCATGCAGCTATTTTCCATTGGCATGGGTGCCTTGAAGTTGGCCACCTCTGTTTTTAAGAGCCCACAGTCAGCTTTGGAGAGGTTTTTCAAGGTGGTTACCTTTGCATCCAGGAAGAAAGAGGTTATCGTCTGTCACTACTCTTCCCTCATTAGACCAGTCATTGAGTATAATGCCCCATTTGGCATGTACCGACACCTGCAACAGATTTCCATGGTGATTAGTTTATGGTCAGATCTGACTAGGGAGGGATTGACTACTGTTGTATAGCAATGGTCGCACATGTTAGTAAAAACCAGGTCAAGGATGTTGCTTCCTCTAGTGGGGGTCAGAATGAGCTGGTCCAGGGCATTGGAACTGATGAATTCTAGGAGGAGTTGAGCCAGTATATTGGTGATTGAGTAGTTCTCCCAGTTGATGGAGGGGTAGTTGAAGTTTCCTAGTATGAGAGTGTTGGGTTGGACCTTGACAGATTCCAGGGTGCTTAGGAACATGGAGTGAGAGTCTAGGGACCTGGTTGGGGACCTTTAGCAGGCTATGACCTGGATCGTCATCTTACCCAATGTTAGTTGTACCTGAAGTATCTCAGATGCGTTATGCTGGGCTACTATTCTGGAGGTGTGCATATCCTTTATGAATATCGAGACACTGCCGCCTTTGGAGCTACGGTCCATGTTTCAGGGCTGAAAGGTGTGGAATGAGTTACAGCCTGGTAGCGCAGGGGTGCTTTCTGCCACTTTAAACCAGGTCTCCGTTACAGAACAAATGTCAATGTTCTCCATTATGAGGAGAGCTCCGAGTGAGTGCATCTTGAGATTTAGACTTCTAGTGTTCAGCAGCATGACCCTCAGACTGCATTTATTTATAGTTGTTATGGTGGTAATTTGGTCTTTGGAGCACCGCCTAAAAAAGGCACTATAGGGGTGGCAAGAGCATTAGCCAGTACCCAGAAAATCAGGGGTGACAGATCCAGGCCATCTCTGGCAAAGCATCTAGGTCTGTCAATCATGTAGTCCCAAGCAGACAGATACTGGATCCCCTTAGAATGACACCAAAAACTTAGCCAATTGCTGAAGTCAATCATTTTTTGTTTGTACTGCGGTATCATTCTGGGTGATGATAGGATACTGCTCAGGGCTAGGGTCATACCTGCCTGGGCCACATAATCCAAGAGCTCCACCATGTCTCTTTTCATTTAGTCCAGGGAGGTGTGTCTCAGGTCATTCACACCCACAAGGACAATGACAGAGTCATACTTGTACTTGTTGTGGAGTGACCTGAGTGCGTCTTAAAAGTGTGTAGCTTAGACAACACCAACCAACATTCCCTGACCTCAGATCATCTGTCAGGCCAGACAGACTAAATCCACCCTTCACTAAAGACTACAAACTAAGTTATGTCAGGGAATGTGCAAGGTGTGGAAGCAGTAATTATGAGTTCTGCCCCATGCTCTCATTATTAGTTAAAATTACTTCCAGAGTGTAAATAATGTTTGCAGAAGTTGTACAAACTTCATAAGCAGTCTGGCTCATTTTAGGCAGTTCTACAATAAACTGTTGGTTCTTTTTTTTTTTTTTTTTGAACAATTTTATTCCAAGTTCTGCTGTGAGCAGTACAGCCTTGTGGAAGCTGGGAGAACATACACGGATATGGAGGCCTCCTCTTCAGACATTTTGGTGGATATAGCATCAAACCATCTTTGGAAAATATCACGGCCCTGATGCAAAGTACAACAGCTGATATTTCTGCTCTCAAGAAAAGAAATGACGAGAAGCTGCAACACTTGAATGATTCAATCATGGATCAACAAAAGGAGATAAATCAGCAAATGAAGAATTCTGTAAGTTTCTGCTCTACTGTGCCTTTACCTGTGGCTGGCTACAAGAATTCCTGCTTCTAAAAATGTTTGGAAATACAACTCTGATATAAGCATATATATATATATATATATATATATACATATATATATATATATATATATATATATATATATATATATATGGGTCTGCTACCATAAATCAAAATTACAATATTTCGAAATACGATAGTAGTGTCCCACTAACACAAAAGTGCACTTTCGCAAAAGTCACTAGAACGAACGAAGGGTTAGAGCTTGGGTAATGGATAATGGATAGCTAGTAGGGCTATCCACTATCCTTAACCCAAGCCCTAACCCTAAGGTCCGTGACTACCACACCACAGTGCAGGAAATTGTATTTCCTCCACTGAGCAGTAGTTACAGACATATTTCCTGTATGTGGTGTGGTAGTCATGGACCTTAGGGTTAGGGCTTGGGTTAAGGATAGTGGATAGCCCTACTAGCTATCCACTATCCTTAATCCAAGCCCTAACCCTAAGATCTGTCACTACCGCACCACAGTGCAGGAAATGTCCCATTCAACTTAGTGACTTTCGCGAAAGTGCACTTTCGCGTTAGTGGGACATTACTATCGTATTTCGAAAGAGTGTAATTTCGATCTATGGTAGTAGACCCATATATATATTTTTTTTTTTTTTTTGGCACTGTTTTAGTAATATTTAACAGTCCTGTGCTGCTCTTAGGTTATAGTTGTTAACAGAATTCTACAACAGCGGTGTTTTTTTGTGTTTTTTGAACATATCTCAGGCTTAAGTTACAAGATTTCTTTACCTGTGTTCTGTTTCAGTCTCTATTTTTTTGTCACACGCTTCCACCCAATCTTCCTACCCAACTGTTGTGTTGCATGCCTCTACTATAAATTTGATAATGGACATTCCTCCCAGTCCCATCACATTGGCTCATTCTATTGCATACAGTGAGATCATTTGGGAAAGCCCAACCTTAGTTTCTTAACCTTGAATTATCTTCTGTTTCCTCCCTTCCTTCTTAACAAAAAAAAAAACACTTTATTCAGCTACTTTACTGTTTTTGTCTCTTCCTGTTTTATTACTTTACTTTGCTTTTACTGCTTGTTCTTGTAGTGTTTAGTTGCATTTATTCTGCTGCATTTATTAGTTCTTGTTAGCAGCTTGATTCAGTTGTAATTGTTACTCTAAGTGTCTTAGTTTTGGTTAAAGGACTTCGGCTTCAGGCCAGTTATTTTACATTAAGAAGGTTTGTGGTCTACACTCTTGTGGGAGGAGAGCTGGGAATTGCTGGGTGACGGCCTATTGTGCTTGTTGGTCTAAGTGTCCTTGTTCCATTTTAAGCACTTGGGTTCCAAACCAGTTATTTTACATTAGGAAGATTTGTGGTCTAGACTCTTGTGGCAGGAGAGTATATAGCCTACACCCTTCTAAGCTGAGAATTGCTGGTTGAAGGCTCATTGTGTGCATTATTCTGTAAGTGTCTTAACTCTGGTTTTAGCACTTGGGCTACAAAAAGCTACTTTACATTGGAAGGGTTGTGGTCTAGGCTCTTGTGGCAGGAGAGTATAGCCTTCACCCTTCTAAGCGGGGAATTGCTGGTTGAAGGCTCTTTGCGTCTGTTATTCTGAAAGTAGCTTAGTTCTGGTTTAAGCACCTGGGCTCCAAACCAGTTACTTTACATTGGGAGGGTTGTAGTCCAGACGCTTGTGGTGTGAGTGTGTGGCCTACACCTTTCTAAGCTTGGAATTGCTGGTGAAGGCTTATTGTGCCTGTTATTCTAAGTGTATTTTTTCAGGTGTAAGCTCTTGGGTTCCAAACCACGTACTTTACATTAGGAGGATTTGTGATCTAAACACTTGTGGCAGGAGAGGATAGCCTACACCCTTCTGGCTGGAAACTGCTTGCTGTACGCCTATTCCGTCTATTATTATGAAGTGTCATAGTTCTGGCTTAAGCACTTGTGCTCCAAAACCAGTTGTTTTACATTAGGAAGGTTTGTGGTCTAGACTCTTGTGGTGGGAGAGTGTGGATGGCCTACACCCTTCTATGCCAGGAATTGCTGGTGAATTGCTGTATTATTTAAATTGCCTTCGCTGTTGTGACTGTGATTTTATGCACTTTGAATTTCTAGTACTTCAGCATTTTATAGCAGAGGCTAGATTCAGACACGGTGAATCTAGACTGTTTGATATCACTTGAGCACTATAATCGGCTCCTCACTGAGATATTGAAATACCTGAGGCATCTGTTGCTTCCAACTAACTATAAACACCTGTTTTTAGTCTAGTACTGCACTTTTAATTTGTATTTGCATTCCGCAGTCTGAATTGTCTGAACTATTTTTTGGTCACATTTTACTGTACACTGTACTAATTCATCTGTAGCACTGCCCAGTTCCAGGCTTGCTGTTCTGGGTCTGTTTTGTAACATCTGAGCATCAACTTCAAGCCACCTTTGTTGAAGAAGGCCCTCCTGCACCTTGTGTGAGGACAGTGCTGTCTGGGTCCCATCTAATCGAGGGTGACTGGACTACAGCTCAGACAGAACATTCTTCTTGGCTAATTGAGTTAAAAAGGGTATTTTCTTGTTTTATTTAAGCCCCGTGTTTGCACTTCTTTGCATGTAGTGCTCCGACGTGCATTGCCAAGTAGTGGTAGTTACCGTTGGTGGTTACAGATGCAAATGTTTTGTTTGTTAAATTTTTCCCTTAGCACTTTGCTTGTGGTCCTCCAGAGGTTTCTCGCGGTCCTGGTATACTGTCAGGTGGAACGCCAAGCCTAGCCTCAGAGGTCCCAACACACCTCTCACCCACTAGCCACTCCTAAGGGTCTATATTAAAATCTTGACAGTTTAATAGTTTGAATCACTAAAGATCAAACTTTAGTGATCAAACTATTAAAATGTCAAAACCCTGCAACAATATTAGTACAACAAACAAAAAAAACTAAAGGGTGTAGGCATGGGGCAAGCCCCCCTGCACCCCTCACACCCCCCGCTACTTAAATATACCAACTCTGAGACTGCACTACATTGAATTAAACAGAAATCTCCCCTTACAGAGATTTCTGTTTAAACATTCGATGTTCTGCACTTTCGCTATTCTCGTGTTGGCAGTATCAGATTCGATATTGCCAGACTTCGAGATAATAATATAGACCCACTCCTAAGGTGACCTCTTTTCCTGATATAAATTTACTTATCACTACGGCCGGACAATTATCCACAGTTTCTTCAGTCAGCTTGGTTGACATGGGCTTCCTGAGGCAGTGCAGCAACTGCCTCATGTTCACAGACATCAAGTACAGTTGTGTACACTTACCATAAATGTAGATGTTCGAGTGTATTCACTGTTGCAATCATCAAATTCGGGTTATCCCTGCCAGGGTAGCCCTCTGCCAGCCCAAATACCAGAGACTTAGTATTTCTGCATTGGTTGCTTTTGCTTGAGGACTGACGTCAGGTCGACAGTGGTATAAAGTAAGGCAGCGGATGTCATTACATCAGTTTTTCTTACCCTAACCTGCCAGGAGCCCCCAAAGAATTTGGGGATGCATAAATTCCCCTTCCCTCTGGGTTAGGAGGTTGGGAATCTGAGGAGGATGCCATGGAGGCAACGGGAACAGGCTGTGCAGCAAGGGGTACCAGTGCTGTTGCGGCCAGTCTGGAGCTATAAGAATGGTCCTTGTTTTTTTCTCCCTGATTTTGAGCAGTACCCTGGGGATGAGAGGTAGGGGAGGAAAGGCATAGACCAAGAGGTTGACCAGGGGAAGGACAGGGCATCCACTTTCCAAGCCATGCAGTGATGCTCCCTGGTGCAGAATTTGCTGAGCTGATGGTTGGTGTGGGAGCCAAAGAGGTTGACCTTCGGGTTTCCCCATTTCTGAGTTATTAGGAAGAAGGTATGTCTGTTGAGCTGCCACTCATATGGGTCCAAAAGGTTTCTGCTTAATTGGTCTGCCAAGGAGTTGAGAAAGCCTGATAGGTATTGTGCTAACAGGTGTAGTTGCATGGAAGATGCTGTAAGACAAAGGGTCATGGCCAGCCTGCATAGAGGGTAGGAGTGAGTCCCTCCCTGCTTGTTGATGTACCACATCACAGTGGTGTTGTCTGTTTTGATCAGGAGAACCCCTGGAGAGAGAGGGGTTTGAAAGCTATCAAGGCATGCTGCACAGCCATCATCTCTTTTTGATTGATGTGCAGGGGAATTTGCTGTGGGCTCCATTGGCCCTGTATGCACCTGCCATCCAGGTGTGCACTCCAAGCATAGTCTGAAGCATATGTGGTGAGGGTCTGGTCAGCAGGGTGTGGGGAGAAGGGCAGTCCCTTGTTGTGGGAGCATGCTGTTGCTCACCAAATAAATTCCATTCTGAGGAAAGGAATTATAGGTAGAAGAGTATCCAGGTCTTGAGAGTGTTGACACCAAAGGCTCTTTAGGTACCACTGAAGTTTCCTCATATGCAGTCTGGCATATGGAATGAGGAGTATGGCATATGGAATGAGGAGTATGCAAGATGCCATGAACTACAGCCATGCAGGATTTTCCTTGCAGAAAGCTGGGGCCTGGTGGCCAGTTTAGTGAAGTAGGCTGACAGGAAAATGTGTTTCTCTGGTGTAAGGTATCCCATCTGGGATGCTGTGTCCAGACTTGCTCCCAGGAAGATTATCCTTTGGGTGGGCACCTGTTTTGATTTCTTTTGTTGATCGTGTACCCTAGGGAGGTTAGTGGGCTCTTTACAAAGGGCAGGTGTTTGAGCAGCTTTTCCTGGCTGTCTGCCTGAATAAGGCAGTCGTCTAAGTAGGAGTAAATTTGAATATTTCCTTGTCTGTGAAAGGCAATGGGTGGAGAGAGGCATTCTGAGAAAACTCTGGGAGCAGTAGATAAGCCAAAGGGAAGTGCAGAGAGCTGAAAGTGTTGAGATCCTGCCCTGAAGCGGAGATATTTTCTGCATGATTCCCTGTGGAGGTATGCCTCTTTTAGATCCAGGGTGGCTAGCCAAGCATCCCTGGAGAGCATGGGTAGCAGCTGCTGGTGGGTGAGCATTTTGAATTTTGGGATCACTAGGAAAGTGTTTAGAATTGATAGAGCGAGGATGGGTCGCCAGGTGCCCTCTTTTCTGGGCACCAGAAAAAGTCTGGAGTAGTAACCTTGTCCTGTCGGTTCTACAGGAATGTGCTCTACTGCTCTCAAAGAGAGCAGGGAATGGATTTGCTTTTGAGCCTCTGCCCATTGATTTGGTGGTATATCTGGGAACCCTTTTGGGGTTGGAAGTGTGTGGAAGGAGAATTTGTATCCCTGAGACACAATGTTCAGAACCCATTGGTCCTTGGTAATAGTGGCCCAGGTGCTTGAGTGAAAGGAGAGTTTTCCTTCTAGGGGTAAGTGAAGGTGGGCAGAGGGGAGGTCGGGAGGAGGTGAGTCATTGTGAGTTCTTACCATAAGGGGGTGGCTTAGAACTCCCTGGTTTTGAAGTGGAGGTAGTCCACTGCTTAGATCTCTGCATTCCCTGGGGCTTCTGTCTGGGGGGGGGGGTCTATTTCCATGGGGCCTAGCCTGGGCCTGTTTACCTTGAGCAGGAAAGGACCAGCGCCTGGAGGGAAATCCTGCTGAATCTAGGGGGCTGGACCTGTAAGAAATCTTTAACTGTTTGCATAGATTTTGCTTTTTCTTCCATCTTTTAAGACCTCTTCTGCCTTAGTGTCAAATAAGTTATCTTTGTGCAAGGGTGCATCCAACAATTTTGATTTGACATGGTCTAGCAGGGGTTGTTCCTTAAGACATGCATGTCTTCTAATGACAGATCCAGTGACTGCTGCCCATGCAAGAAGCTTCTAGGCATCAAAACAACAGTGCAAAGTGTGTTTAGTTACTTGACTTACAGAATGCATTAAGTCTTGTAAATCTTTAGATTCTGCCCAAGTAGGAAAGGAGGACATTTTTTGTTTAAGGAGTTCCAAGGTATGTTGCTGATATTTAAGCATATGGAACTGACAATTTAGTGCCCTGATAGAAAGAGTAGCTGAGGTGTATATGTTTTTACCCCATCTGTCCAATGCTCGGGAATCCCAGTCTGAGGGGGTGGGATTCTTAGCAGAGGTTGCTTTAATCCCTTTTTGCCCTTGAGAAATTACTTCAGGGTCAGCTGTTGGATTTTTAAAAAAGATATTTGTGTGAGTCAGGGACTCTGTAGTACCTGTCTGGTTTTCTGGGAGCAGGAGGACGGGCATCAGGAGTCAAGCCGGATTCAAGGAAAACATCATCCACCACATCCAGGACTGGGGGGATGGTCAAGGGTCATGTGTTGTGGAAGATCTGGGAATTCCCTGAGTCTCTTTTTAGACTGAGGGTAGTCCTGACCCTCCCATTGGAAATGCTCCCTTAAAGTATGCAGGGTTTCCACACATGAAAAATCCTCTGGGGGAGAGGCTGAAGGAATGGATTCCTCTGCATCAGAATCCTCATAAGTGGAGAGGGGTTGCATGTCTTCATAGTCAGATGCATCAGATTCATCTGACACTTGTTCAGACAAAACTGCTAGGGACAGATCTCTTTTTCTTTTTGAAGGGGTAGCTTGGCTTTCCCTGATCAGCACGATAATGTCTTCTGCCATTTTAAGCATTTGAGACTGAGGCAAGGTAGCAGGTGCCTGAGAGTGGGTAGTCGTGAAAGAAGACGTCAGTTTGAGTCGAGATTTGGTGTTGCGAAGAACTTCCTCAGAAGCCAGTGCCTGCTCAGTGGCTCCGGACCCATCCAAGGTAGAGATGACCGCAGGATCCTTAGATGAAGAAGAGTTTTGTGGCATACCGGACTCCAAAAACATCTTGGTAGCGGCCTGCGAATCAACTGAAGTGAGCATCAGGGGCTGTGAAAGCGCCTCACTGAGTACTGGAGTACTGACAACTAGCTTAACAGAAGCGTAGTTGGAAGGTTTGGACCTGTGCGGCCTGTCTCTGTCTTTATCTTTATGTTTTTTCGGAAGATCTGCTGTCGGATGGCTTACCGAAGCCATATTGGAATTCAAGGACTGTAAACGAAAATATATGGCTACAATAAGGGCCCAACGACAGATAGTTCTGGCATTAAACAAAGCACAGAAGCGACAACAGAGAACATTGTGGTCTGGGACTAGACAAGTGACACAGTAAGAGTGGAAGTCTTGGTGTGGTATTTGCTTTCCACAGGCGAGACAATTATTAACTTTTTCTGGCATCGGATAGTGCAAGAAAAAAGGATCCCCAATGGGGTACTTAGCTTTAGAAGACTTCAACTTCAATTCAGAAATTAAACTCAGGTAGCAACTGACCAGCACTCGTGCAAACTGCTTCTGCTTCAGGCTCCACAGCAAGAAAGATTGATGTAATGGTGTTGGCTGCCTTACTTTATACCACTGATGACCTGATATCAGTCCTCAAGTGACAACAACCGATGCAGAAATACTAAGTCTCTGGTATTCAGGCCGGCCGAGGGCTACCCTGGCAGGGATAACCCGAATGTGATGACTGCAACAGTGAAATACGAAGAACATCCCACTATTCCTAGTCCACACAAACACAATGTGTGAGAGACGCAACTATATTAATTACCTTGAATCCATGCTCTCTCACACATCAGTCAGTACACCTCACCTCCTACTCCACCCAAATCCACATCAGACATACATACTTATGCTTGAGGTCCTCAACAGAAACATTCCTAAACACCATTGACCTCCCAAATACAAACAAGCACACTACACATAACACTTCCTCTGCAGAACACATTACACATAACAGCTCACACACCACTGTCTCACTGGTCAAACGCTTAAGGCAAATCAAACATATTAGTAATAGGGGATTCCATCGTGAGACACACTGATGTCCCTCTCATTAGCCTGGATAAGGAAAAGGTCATGGTCAGCTGTCTGCCAGGTGCCAGGATCTTCCATATCACACATGTACTCAAGTCTCTCAACAACAGGTACTGTTATGATTCTATCATAGTCCATGTTGGTGTGAATGACTTGAGATGTACCTCTCCGGACTATAAAATGAGAGAGACATGACTGACCTCTTGGACTATGTGTCTCAGGCAGGTATGTCCCTAGCCTTAAGCAGCATTTTACCTTCACCTGGGATGGTGCCTCAATACAAACAGAAAATGACTAACTTCAATAATTGGCTTAGCTTCTGGTGTCATTCTAAGGGGATCCACTATCTGTCAGCATAGGGCGACATGATAGACAGACCTCAATACTTTGCCAGAGATGGTCTTCATCTGTCACCCCTAGGATTTCGGCTACTGGCTAAGGCTCTTGTCACTGCCATATTGCCTTTTTTAGGCAGTGATTCAAGAACAAAATTCCCAAATGTAAAAACTCCATCTAAAAACAACCTCAAGGTTATGCTGCTAAACACTAGGAGTCTCAACATGAAACTGCACTCACTGGAAGCTGTTCTCACCTAAGAAGACGCAGACATTTGTGCAGTCACAGAGATTTGGTTTAAGGTTGTGGAAAGCACCCCAGCCATACTGAGTTAAACCTCCTTCCACATATTCAGACCTCAAGCTGAAAGTGTGAAAACTAAAGGAGGTGATGTATTAATATTCATTAAAGATAAATACACCTCCAAATTGGTTAAACAGTATGACTCTCTGTAGACACTTCAGGTGCAATTAACTGTTGGTAGGACACCTACTCAAGTCATTGCCAGCTACAGGACCCCCTCCATGAATCAGGACACTCACTCTGCCTATTTGGATCTACTTACGGCAATCAAGATACATCCAAATACCATGATTTGGGCCGACTTTAACTACCCAACCATTGACTGGGTAAATTACTCGTGCTCAAACTCATTTGCCCAAAGGTTCCATGACTTTGTTAACTGCAATGCTCTGGACCAGCTGGTTTACACCCCCACAAGGGGTGCCAACATCCTGGATCTGGCGCTCACCAATATGGGGGACCACTGTAGCACCCCCCCCCCACTGTGAGGTCCTCCCTGGTGAGATCTGACCACAAATCAGTCTTATTCAAAGTAAATATCACACCTAACCCGCTTCCTCCCAGCAGCAACTAAACTAAAAAAAACTTCTCCAAAGCAGATTATAACCTTTTAAGGGATATTATAAATAGCTTCACTGCAATTCCTCCCACAGATGGAACTGACAACTATGCCAAGCTTTACACCAATGCTTTATATGAACACCTGTATAACTGCACTGACTCGGCTGTACCTGATAGGACCTAAACAAGCTCCTCAAGGAAGAGCAAACCTGCCTGGTGGACAACTCCCGTTAACATGCTTTACAATAAGAGGAAGAAATTGCTGTTGAAGAGTGAGGGTGCAAGCCTTCCTAAACTGGAAACACTCCCTCCTCAGCTTAAACAAGCAAGTAAGACTTTTTGTGAAGTCCTCCAAAGCAAACTACAAATCTAAATTAGCTTCCTCAATAGAGGACAACCACAATGCATTCTATAGTTACATCTATAACCTAAAAGGAGAGGCCCATATTTGTGCAGAAGTGGTAGTTAACAATACCACATACACTGAGCCTGTGGACACAGCTAACCTGTTGGCTGTCAGGTTCTGTGAAAACTTCACTCCCCTGTTTCTGCCACACGTACCCCATGACATCTATGCCACCTGTCCCCTACCTTGTACCTCTAAAAAGCAGGTCGTACTGCCATCTCGAAGGCCAAAAATACAGCATCAATGGGACCTGATAACATCCCAGGTCTGCATGGGCTTCAACATGAATTAGTAACACCATTGGGTACTCTTTTCAATCATAGTCTAAGCACCGGCTTCGTACCAGCTGAAAGGAAAACAGCCACAGTTATTCCTCTGTTCCACTGACCCTAGGAACTACAGACCTAGTAACCTGACTAGCCCTATCTGCAAGGCCATGAAGCGAATCATCATGGACCTTCTCAACAAAGATATGGGTAATCTCCAAACACTTGACCCCTACTCAGTTTGGATTTGTCAAAGGAAGATCATGCCTGTTAAACCTGGTGGACTTGTTCGAGACAGTCACCAAGGCCCTGGATGAAGGGAAATCAGTGCATACAGCCTACCTGGACTTATCCAAGGTATTTGACACTATCTCCCACTTGGGCATCATTGCCAAACTTACCCAACTAGGCATTAACCCTTATATCATTAGATGGGTCGCTAGCTGGCTCACTGATAGAACTCATATAGTCAAAATAAGGGAATCCACCTCCAACAGCAGACCTGTAATCAGTGGCGTTCCACAGGGATCAGTCCTGGGACCTCTACTGTTTGGAATCTATTTCTCTGAAGTATAAGCAAATACTAAAGGTCTGTGGCTGACAAAGTTTGTTGATGACTGCAAACTGGGAGTGGTCATATAATCTCCAAATGATGTCAACATCCTACAAGAGGGTCTTACACAAACAAATGACTGGTGCCAAAGTCATGGTTTTAAACTCAATGCAAAAGAAAATATATTATCATTCCTTTCAGTAAAAGCAATGTTCCTGCTAACTACCACATCAATAGCAACACCTTAAGTATGCACTCAGTGGTTAGAGACCTGGGCACACAGGTTGAAAGCAACCTTACCTTTCACAACCATGTCTCCACAGTGATAAGAAGAGCATTCTATACTGCTCGTCTCATAAGTAAGGATATTGCCTCCAGAAAAAAACAGAAGTTATAACCTCCATATACTCTTCCCTCATCAGGCCAATAATTGGGTACAACATCCCTTTTGGTGTGTACCTTTCTATGCACCTGTAGCAATTGGAGAAACCACAAAGGTTCCTCACAAGGAAAATTCAAGGTCTTCACCATCTATCCTATGGGGATTGTCTGAAATCACTGTCACTTTATTCTGTTTCATACAGACCACTCAGAGGTGATCTCTGCCTTGCATATAAGGCAATCTCTGACCCTGCATTACTGGAAATGCTTCATATCCAAAAGTCAAATGGTACATGGGTCATTCACTCTAAAGACCTTAACCTGGTATGTGACATTAATAAAACCTGTAATAATAACAATGATAATAACAGTAGATGCAGAAGGAATCACCACAGGATCAAAATCACCATAAAAACTCCGTAAAAGCTTAAACCATCTTTATTAGGAAACAGAAAATGAGCGCTTTCGCGTAGTAGACTACGCTTCTTCAGATATAATTAGTAATAAAATTACATTCCTTTTATATAAAACTTTTTGGCGCGCAAGCCAACAATAATTCAATTAAACAATTAACTAGGTAATTATCTGATTTAATCAATTGAAAACATTAAGCAGTGAAACGCATTTAAAATAACATCACCTAGCATGCATATTGAGGGTGCTCAGTTATTTAAAATAGCTAATAAAAACGCTATGAAAATAACCATTTAAAACATAATACACATAATGACCATCATGTTCATTATATTTATATTAAAAAATAGTATGCAGATATATGCAGAATTGCACAAAAGAAACCATATATCTCAACATCATGAATAGTGCGCAAAGGTGTTGATGTAATAATGTAACATTACGGTTTTATAAAAAACCCAATCATGCCTCATATTGTAACACAAATACAGGAAGAAGCAATGCAAATGTGCAAAAATGTACAAAATTACACAAAATTACTTAATCATAAAACTACTGTGCAGATTATGATGTGGAATTAATAATCAAAGCATATATAAAAACCATTTGTAAAAACTATCAATAAAACGACCTATATGACCTATAAGCTAACTATATATTTAAAAACATGTGTAATTATCTATCCAAATACCATTAATCCATCCACGGGAATAAAAAAGACTACAACCACACAAGTGGGCAGAATAAATCTTCATATACCCCACATATATCTCTTTGTAAGATTACATCTATTATATACCCTTACTAAACATTTATGCATGAGTAAATAAACAGAAAACAGATAAACACTAACAATAAAAACTGCGAATCTTAAAACTACAGGTTTAAATATAAAGAAATTTTTTTAAAAAAATATATGTATAATTTATCTATATGAATGTATATATAATAAATATTTGATTTAATGATTCAATGAATTTAGTAATTTAATAATTCAATAGATGTTATTAACTTTCTGTATCTAATTAATAACAATATTATACTTATGTAACTAATTAATTATTAATATTAGGAAATATAAATATAAATATAAATATAGCTAATGAATTAACTAACTAATTCAATAAATTATATAGCTAAAAAATGCAAAATAAATAGCAAGATAAATAACTGAATAATATACTCTATAAAATGATCATAACAGTAATAATGAATATGTATGTACATAACAAGTGAATGTACAAAACAAGGTATCAAGCTATGCCTACTATATAAAATCATGTATATAAAAATACCAAAAGAAATATGAACATTAATAAATAAAATATGCAAAATGTACAATTATATTTTTCTATTGTTTAGTATGGGTTTAATGGAAACAAATTGATTGATACCCGGATAAATGTGTGCTTTTAAAGTAAAAATCCATTTAAGTTCAGCACATGCCAATTGGTTAATATTATCACCTTCTCTAAAAGTTTGGATAACAATCTGTAAAACTTTAAAACTAAAAGTGTTAATGTCATAAAGGTGGTTATAGACCCTATCTCTTAGTCTCCTCTTAGTTAGACCCACGTAGAATGCATCACAATTTTCACATGTTGCAAGATACACAAGATTAGTGGTGTTACAATCACAGTAATGTTTCGGCGTAAATGTGAAAAAGCCTTCTGGGTGTGTGAAACAAAGATTCTTGGAGATGTAGGGACACGTGTGGCAACGGCCACAAGCATAAGTCCCATTTCGAATAGTTTTTTCAGTACTATATAGATTAGTTTTCTCTATACAGAGTAGTTGTTTGAGATTGTTGCAATTTTTATAACTAAATCTAGGATAATCACCTACAACAGTCTTAGTGAAAGGATCCATAGCAAGTATGTTCCAATTCTTGCTAACTACCTTTTTTAGGGAAGCTATATCACTTGTATATTTTATGACAAAAGACAATTTCTCTGTGAACTTTCCTTTTCTGGCTTTCATAACTCGAGAAGTTGATGTCATATTACCCTGTACAGAGCAATTATTAACAGTAGTAACATCAAACATTTGTCGTTTGCACCTTGCAATCATTTTGTTAGTGTACCCTCTTTCTTTGAATAACATTTCTAAATTTTCTAACTCAGAAGATAAAGCTTCATCGTCACTGCATATCCTAGCCATCCTATGAGACTGGCTAATGACAATGCCTTGAAAGGTGAACCTAGGATGCATACTTTCATATCTCAGTAACGTATTCCTCCATGTAGGTTTCCTATACAGGGAAGTAACAATTCTTCCATTGGCACTAAACTTCAATGTTAAGTCTAGGAAATGAACCTGTTCATGTGAGGTTTCAACAGTAAATCTTAGAAAAGGAGTAGTAGTTTCTACATCCTTAATAAATCGAATACAATCAGCTTCAGTACCTTCCCAAATAAAAAGGACGTCGTCCACAAATCTCTTATATAATTTTATCTTGCTATAGTGTGCATGTTTAAATAGGAAATTACGTTCCCAATCATATACAACAAGATTTGCAAATAGTAACTATCTTGAAATACAAAGATGTTATTATTAAGTACAAGGTCCAATAAATGATTAATTAAAATGTGTCTATTATTGCTGTAGTGGGAACATGTGACTAAAACTTCTCTGATGGCTTGGTGTCCCAAATCATTTGGGATACAAGTGAACAAATCTTTCACGTCCATGGTAACAAGCAGATAGTTATTCAAAGTTTTATCTAATTTAAATCCCTTCAAAAACTCTATTAGCTGATAGGAATCTCTAAGAATATTAGGAACTTCATTCACAATGGGTCTCAAAAGGCATTCTATAAAAGAAGAGATGGTCGAGGTAATCCACCTTTCACTGGAGACAATGGGTCTCATGGGGACAGGCATAACCTTTTTGTGTATCTTAGGTAAGCCTTTAATGATGGGAATGGTGGGAAATTCTACTAAAAAATATTCATATGTCTCACAGCTTATCTGTCCACACATTAACAGATCATATAGGTCTTCTTGTATATCTTTGATGGTTTTCTTAACAAAATCATGAGTAACTATGTCATATGTGCTTCTATCTGATAGGAGAGCAGCCATAGTGTTAATATAATCAGATGTATTCAGTATTACCACAGCCCCACCTTTAACCGCTGGCTTGATAGTAATTTCAGCATTTCTTTTCAGCATAAAAAGTGATTCTTGTTCATCTGCAGTAATATTAAAATAACTACATCTTTTTCTGTTCAAGACGAACAACTCATAGAAATCTTTCTCACACATTTTCAAGAAGCACTCTACATTATACGGCATTAACGGCACAAAACTGCTTTTGCGTTTAAAAAAATCTCTCATTACATCAGCTTGCATAACATTCTTATCTTTGAAAAATACTTTTAAAGATACATTACGACAAAATAATCTTAGGTCAGTTAACACCTCATTAAGGTAACTAGTTTGTGAAGGAATAAAGTTAAGACCTTTGTTGAGAAGTGAAACATCGGATTCAGAAAGTACCATATCAGATAAATTATGTACCAACAAATTCAGTTCCGTTGTTTCCTTGTTGCCCCGGATTTCTCTTCTGAGCCTTTCCTGCTGTTGGCTCTCCACCCTGTTTGCTGTTTCACTGGAAAAGGTAAAAAAAAAAGTTTGTAGCGGGGGCTGTATCTTTAGGTTTAGCTCCCGCTAAAATAAAAGTCTTAGCTGCTAGTTGATTAGGGGGTGGAGTGTCACTTGGAAAATTGGCATCATTAGAGTTATTTGGCAATGAGGTATTAGATGGCACTTCACTACTCAAAGTCTTATTAGAAGTCTTGTTAGAACTAGAAGCAGAAGATAAAGTAAAAGGTTCAGGAATAGAACCTAGTGTCACGGAAGTTTGATTAACTGGTGTTTCTTCTCTGCAAACTGTGTTGGTGGTAACCATGGAACGAACATTCTCCATTCTCGGCCAGAGGAACACCTGGCCGAGAGCAAAATCATTAGCATCTCTAACGAGCTTTCTTTGCTTAGTTTGCTTTAACCTTTCACTAAATAGATGTACCTGAGACCAAATATTTTCCAGTCTCTTGGTGAAATACTCTCATTTATAATGTTCAAGAATGTTACTTTGTTGCATGTCAATTTTGTTCCGTAGCTCGGACTCAAGTGGGGCAAAGTATTCCAATAAAAGTTTAATATAACTAAAACCAAGTTGTATATTTAAGTCCTGCCACTTCCTGAGTAAAACGGGATGACTATCCCCGTACGTGGGCATGCAAAAGATGCGCATGCCTCTGGGCACAACTTTAAAGTGAAGACATGCTTCTAAGTGCAGTCTCTGCCAAGCATATCTTTGAAGTTTGTATAAATCATCCTGAAACTCTTTACAAAGTCTATTAAATTCTATGATATCCTCACCATTACTGGATACTTTCGTAGCAACTGGATTATTAGACAGTTCCAGAGTCAATAAAGGATTGTCCTTACGGTGCATAAGCAGATCCCAAACCGGCATCGTGGTCATCCTCGTCTCTGGATTAAAGTCCAGTTCAATATCAATTTGTTCCATGAGTAAAACCAGAAACAGCAACAGGTGGGAAGGAAAAAGTAATAAAATCGAACTGTGACTGGTAATCAAAGATCCCTTCTGGAAAAATGGAAGCGAACAATAACAGTAGATGCAGAAGGAATCACCACAGGATCAAAATCACCATAAAAACTCCGTAAAAGCTTAAACCATCTTTATTAGGAAACAGAAAATGAGCGCTTTCGCGTAGTAGACTACGCTTCTTCAGATATAATTACTAATAAAATTACATTCCTTTTATATAAAACTTTTTGGCGCGCAAGCCAACAATAATTCAATTAAACAATTAACTAGGTAATTATCTGATTTAATCAATTGAAAACATTAAGCAGCGAAATGCATTTAAAATAACATCACCTAGCATGCATATTGAGGGTGCTCAGTTATTTAAAATAGCTAATAAAAACGCTATGAAAATAACCATTTAAAACATAATACACATAATGACCATCATGTTCGTTATATTTATACTAAAAAATAGTATGCAGATATATGCAGAATTGCACAAAAGAAACCATATATCTCAACATCATGAATAGTGCGCAAAGGTGTTGATGTAATAATGTAACATTACGGTTTTATAAAAAACCCAATCATGCCTCATATTGTAACACAAATACAGGAAGAAGCAATGCAAATGTGCAAAAATGTACAAAATTACACAAAATTACTTAATCATAAAACTACTGTGCAGATTATGACGTGGAATTAATAATC
This sequence comes from Protopterus annectens, assembly GCF_019279795.1. Classification (NCBI taxonomy): domain Eukaryota; kingdom Metazoa; phylum Chordata; order Ceratodontiformes; family Protopteridae; genus Protopterus; species Protopterus annectens. The sequence continues at coordinate 631,974,918 of NC_056726.1, read as the reverse complement.
AAAGCATATATAAAAAACATTTGTAAAAACTATCAATAAAACGACCTATATGACCTATAAGTTAACTATATATTTAAAAACATGTGTAATTATCTATCCAAATACCATTAATCCATCCACGGGAATAAAAAAGACTACAACCACACAAGTGGGCAGAATAAATCTTCATATACCCCACATATTAATAAAACCTGCTGGAGGGACAGATTTGTCTCCCAGAGATTACCACAGCTTTGGAACAGACTCCCACTTCATGTCAAACACAGCACTTTACTTGCCCTCTTCAAATGCAATCTGGGCAACTGGATGGATGACTGTAAATTCAGTCAGGGGGTTCCACCTGTATCCCTCCTGGACAGAGGCAATAGGTGCTGATCGTGGAAATAAGGATAGGAACTTGGCTAGGCTTGTAAGGGCCCTACGGCCATTAGCCTAGTAACTTCCTATGACCCTATGATCTTATGTGGTTACAACTTCTATGCAGACTGCAAAGATTAAAGTTCATACTTGGCAGCTAGAAGCCAAACTAGATGAAATGCAGAAATGAGCTAGAAGGGACAATCTTCAAGTTACTAAATTACCAGAACTTGTGGAAAGTGTGTATGCCCTACGTTTTATTAGAAGGGAATTTTGCAATTCATTATGGGTAGAAACCACTCCTCCAATAACTTAATGGGCACACAGATTAGTACATAAGCAACCATATTTCAAGTTTCATAGACATTTTACCTTTAGATGACTACAATGACATAAGATTTCAAAAGCTGACGGAGATCAGGCTGATGATGGAAAGATGGATGGTCACCATGTGTGCACTGTGCCAGACTATAGTGCTGGCTATCTTAGAAAGGGGGAAGATTTGCTGTTGGGGTGCCGTTAAGGTACCCTGTAAGTTTTCTACTAGTGAAAGGGACTAAACAATTCTCTTTTCATGTTCCCCCTGATGTAGATTATGCTTTGCAAGACTGGGAAACTAATCAGAAAAACATCATATGCAGAAGTAGTTAACATGCCTGGTGGTGGAAAGTAGGAAAATAAAAATGGGATAGACTGTCTTCCAATTCTGTTTTACAGATCCTGCATTTCTGTATTTCTCCCACTTTTTCAGGGGACTTAGAAAGCAACATGTATGCACACCACTATTTTTGGCAGTCATTATTAGCCTTTCATCTTCTGGTTTTATCACCCCTCTTTAACCATTCACAACAAGATCATTCTTGAAGTTTTCTATACTTGCCACTATATTTGTGGACTTTATGATTTTCTTTTCTTCTGTCCTGGTCCTTTTCTTTATATTATTTTTTATTTATGTGGCTTTGTGGTAATGGTATGCAGGGTCCTGGGTTTGAGCCTTGCAGAGGCTTTTTATTTACCTACAGCTTATATGGTGTAGTGGTGCATTGTTCTGACTATAGTGTATGGGGTCCTGGGTTTGAGACTTGGCAGGGCTAATTATTTTAGGGGTTAGGAGGGTGGCCTAATTGTTAAGGTGTTTGACTTACAAACCCAAAGTTCAGGGTTTTAGCCTCACAAGGGATAATTGGCTAGGCTTAAAATGGCTTGCAAGGGCAGTTAGCCTAGTACTAACCTATGTATTTTTTGGCACTTTCAGTTGCTGCTTGATTTTTTTCCGTTTCTGGATTGATTTTCAGTCACATTTTATTCTGAAATGATTCTGCTAAATAAAGCAAATATGTCATCTTAGACTTCTCCTCATGCTTGAGAACTTACATTACATTTGGATCTGATGAGGTCAGCAAATATGTATGCAGTCCTACGACTGAGGATATGCACATGTAGTCAATTTCAAGAAGACCCATACTGCCTTCAGAATGAAGGACAAATAATCTTGGTATGCTCTGTTTTTATATATCATAAGCATGAAGCGTTTTTCTTGTTTTTGTGTCCAACTAATTTAGCAGCCAGTCAATCACACTAAAAGTCTAAATTAGAACAGAGGGAGAAAACTTATTTGTAGCTTGGAATTTATTTCTAGATGCCAAGGCAATTTGCAATATCATTTTTAGTCTTCTGCAGTATTCCTTATTGACCTTTGTTCTCAATTGTTCATGTTTTACTGCTGACCCTTCCAACTATTCCCAAATAAATTTATAAACGCTCTTTTAAATCATAATCATGTCCTAGCTTGATATATTTGTGGTGATGTAATTCTCCTGTTGTAAATGTAGCTTTTGGACATCTATCAAAACCAAATGTCATTCCTATATCTGAGAAAGTATTAAGCATTGTGTCTCATCTGATGAACTATTCAATGTAAAATAATCCAGAAAAGTAAATGAGATGTCTTTAAACAAGGCTGGTTAAATCATAACAATAGTCTAATCTGTTAAGTAAATAGCTTAATGGGTTAAGGGCAAGGTAAGGCAAAGCACTGGTGACAAAGAATCCCTCTGGAGTACCCCCTTTGCATTTTTATCCGTGGGATAATAATTTGCCCTATGTCACATCTTAGATACAAAGTGGTTTGCTACTGTTTCATAGTTAATGCAATGTAACCGATAAATGTAAGGTGTATCTTACGCATGTGTAAGCATTCCATTATTCATGAATATGGGATATTGTCAACTTATTTTTTGTAATCTAACCATGCCATACTTCTCCCTTTCTTACAGCTCTCTATTAAGGCGTTGTTTAGCAACAGATAATCCTTTGTTCCATATTACCTTCTTTTATTACCTTTTTGTTCTATTGCCAAAAATGTTTTTTTTTTCTAAATGGCTATAAACTCTGTCTGCTTTGATTAAACTTGCCTTCCAACAAAATAAAAACTGTCTATATTTCTTAGGATGGCTTGTAGGTTCACTCTTAAGGAGCATCATTTTTCCTGTTAGCCAATTTTTGTGTCCATTTGGGATGTGCATATAAATAATTCGTAACTCAGGTTCACAGGTACATAGGCAAGCACTAGGCTTGCTGCACTTGTGGACCATTTTGCACCTAGGAGGCCTAGTCAGTTTTACTTTTTGCAGTCAAAATAACCTACTACATTTGTCTTTAAGTAGTATAGGGGGCAGTCCTGTTGTGAATTTTCTATTTCCCATCCATAGATGTAAGTTGTTCTTGAACATGGACAGGGATAAACTGACTGCGTCAATGGGGAGTCTGTTCCATAGCAGCAGTACCCTTTGTGAGATATCCCTGTCCCTCCAAACACTTTTGTTGATGTTACATAAGAGATTTAGATCCCTAGACTGAGTATTTCTGATGTCATCTGATTTGCTGATGTGCGGTAAAATCCATCAGTAATGGGTCGGAGGATGCCTTGCATGTCAGTAATAGGTCACCTCTTAGCAGTGTGCAGGTCAGAGACTATAGTGACAGAGCTTAGAGTTGGCCATGTAGGATATGTTATTCAGGCCTTGTGTCCTTTTAGTATGGTATCTCTGTGGTTATTCCAGTTGTTGCATGAGTCTGGACAGATGCATGCCAAAGGGAGCATTATAGTCGATGACTGGCCTAATGAGTTCTTTGTTTGTACGCTATGCAATGCAGGACTTTCTTACAATAATGGACACGTGGTCAAGTCAGTTCACTGTCCATATAAACTCCCAAATCCCAAACAAATGGGTCAACTCTTATGGGCGTATTGTCAATGTGGTAGTTCCCTGGGGTAGTTGATTTCCCAAAGGATAAAATAATTATTTTTTTTGGCATTTACTTTCAGTCTATGATTTTGGCACCAGTTATTTATTTGGGACATACCTTTCTGCAGGATGGCTAAGTCATTTGTGGATTCAATGACTGCTCGTAGCTTGTAGTCATCTGTAAACTTAGCCAGCCAGAGCCTTTTAATATTGGCTTTTACTTCAGGAAAGTAGATTTGGTGACCCCTAAGTAGATGCCAAACAGAACAGATCCCAGTACTGAGTCCTGGAGGACTCCACTGGCGACTGATCTCTTTGTGGCGGTAACTTCTCCTATTTTGATTACCTGTGTCCTATCTGTGAGCCAGCTGGCAATCCACCAGGTGACGTATGGTTTATTCCCAGTTTATTTTGCTTTTCTACAATGCTTGAGTGAGGAATTGTGTTGAAAAATTTTGCCAGTTCGAGGTATGCAATGTGTACCATTTTGCCTTCATCCATTGCTTTGGTGATCTTTTCAAAAAGATCCTCCAGGCTGAGTAAGCATGACCTGCCCTTGACATATCCAAACAGAGATGGTTCCAGTGTTTAGAAGTTCCCTGTGTCCTGACTGATTAGTTACATGATCAGTCTTTCCATGGCTGTAACTGCCTGGGTCTGTGGAAGGTCCTCCCTTATGTAGGGAATGATTAGCTGTTTTCCATTCACTTGGTACAAAACCTGTATGGAGGTTGAGATTGAACAGAGTTGCTAGGGGTGTGGCTAAATTGTGCTTCATGCTATTTAAGATGGATCCTGGGATACTGTCAGGTCCTATTGATGCACTAATTTTAGCTTTTGATTGCACTTTTAGCATTTGGCCTTGTGTGATACGTGTAGGCGAGCCAGTTTCAGGTATATCTTGAGGGATAGATGGAAGAGAGACAGGGGTAAAGTTAGAGCTAAATTTATGGCCCAGTAGGTTTGCTATATCATCAGCCTCAGTGTAAATAACATAATTTACCAACAGCTCAGCACATTGCTGTGTTGTGCTTTTAAGATTACAAGTATAACTAAAAATCCCTTGAGATCGTCTTTGGCTTGGGTAGCTATTTTAGCCTCAAATTTGGCTTTGGTAGACTTTATTAAGCTCGTGAGTTGTTTATTTCAGTGATAAGGGCTCTAAAATTCTGGGAATTACTCTTCGCACATTTGGTCAAAACTCTTTTCCTTTTATTATAAAACTTGTTGATATTATGGTTCTAGCATGTGGTTTGTTTCTGAGGCTAGTAGCTGCATCGATGCAGCTCTTTATATGCTGGCGTAATGTGGTGCTGTACGTTTCTGTGTATTCAGTGGAATTAACTGGGTTTGGTGGGATTTGAAGCTTGCCACTATATCACTATAATAGTAGCTTGTCTTGAAGAAATTTCTGAAGGTACCTTTATTTTAAATTTCTAATTGTGTAAAGATGTTCATAACTTAAGCCAGTTGTCAGACACTGCATATGGGCCCAGGGACTTTCAGTTAGGAGCTTTTCTTAACTTTGTCTCAATTTCTTTGGCTGTTGCTTCATCCCATTTCATATTCTCTATATTAGATCTCCTTGCCGTTTCTTTGAATTCTGCTATCCATTCGGCATCTTTGTTATATTCAACACGGTCTGCATAAATACTTCAAAATGTACGTTTCTTCTTTGTTTAGTGGTGTTTCTATTTCTTTTGCATTTTTTTCCCAAATTTCTACAAAACCTTTTTGGGTCATCAGTGATTTTCTTATTTTGTATCTTTCTGACACTGTGTTTTGCTTTTATCACATCTGTGCTTCTAAGAATTTTTAAATGATGTGGTCTCTTTTCTGAATTCTTCTAACAGAAATACTTCTTGTCTTAGTTGCTTTACAGTATTTTCTATGCAATACTTTCATCATGCATTCTCCTTGTGCCTTTCCTTTCCTTTTATCTGTTTTTATGTTAACACTTTATTTGTTTATTTGTTTAACTGTACAGTAATATATTCCATGTGTTATATCACATGAACTTTTCTTAATAGCCCTGATTACTCTGTTCATCCATTTACCAGTCTTGTGACATTTTAGATTTTATTTACTTGCTGCAAGCTATTTCTTTTATCTATCTCAATATGTCTCCCATTTCTATTAAATAAAGCAAGTCTTCCCTTAGCTCATACTCTTCTGGAGTGACAGTCCATTCTTTGTTCTCTATTTTGTGCTTTTTTCCTTGCTGTGCACTTCTAAATGGACTTCAATATGAGTCTCCCACAGAAAGCTCCAGGACATCATCATATCTTCTTCAGATGCATCCTACTCCATTTACTGCTGTTTTATCTGGGGACTCATTGGCCCACAGTAAATCGTTCATTTGGCAGATGGTCTAGCACTACATTTTATATTTGTTTAATTACTACCTCAAAACCTAGTTTTCACATTCCACCTATGTAACCTTATTTTATTTCTGCAGATCACTCTGTTAATACAGAAACTTTATCATTTCAGTTTTAATGCAGAACCCACTGCTTGTTTTTTACAACCTACATACAGGAGTTTTTCAAACATCTCACTACCTCAACCTTTTCTTCCTGGATTTATGTTGTTTTCACTCTTTGTAAATGATCTCCCCTCTGATCTTAAAGGCTCAACTCTTGAGACTGAATGCATACAACATCAAACTTTGAAATAAAAATTCACAGGAAATATAATCTTTATTGCAGAAAGTCTTTATTATTACTAAAATTTGGTACTGGTACCTGAGCAATAAACTTCATGAATTTAAATTTAAATAAAATTTGACAATGCATTCGGAGCAATAAAAAACACTAACACAAAATATCAAATTATGCTCTTTGGGATCCAGAGATGTACCTAGCTATTCTGGTGTCTATTGCCATTCCCTTATCTGATGCCCTTTGGTAAGCTGAGGAGCAAAAAAAGCTATTTTATTTGGACTTCAGGATTGAAAAAAAAAAACTCTTCTTTCCTGTTAAACTGTAGCAAAATACTTGCTTCAGTTGTAGCAAGCAGCTGCTACAGTTGCCAATCAAGGAGTGCTTACAGTGCTTCATTTCTAAGAATGGAAAAGTGTGAGAAGATAGAGAAATGGTTAAGTGTTTTGAATAAAACTTTTTCTTTGACATAGACTCCATTTTATTTCAAAATGGATCCTGACAGCATATTTCCTAGTGCCAAAATAAAGAAAAGCTTAGATAAGGGGACTGCAACTTCTTAGCTTCTTAGTAAGCAAAACAATATATGTCTTTAATTTTAATTGGTCAGTAGCTATAGCCCAATAGATAAACACAATGTTGTTCAGAAACTTTTAGTGCATAAAAATGTTTGTAGTTCCTTTGTTCAAGGAGACAAGACCTTGACTGCTTAGTCTCCCACGTACATGTGTTCATTTACAATAAAGGAGCTCTTACTAATCTACTGAATGAACGGTGTTGCATGAATTGTATGTTGTATCTCAACAGTTCAAACTGCAAATCCAATACTGGTATTCAATTTTAAATGCTGGTAATTAAATGAAGACCAGTCGGCATCTGCCAATCTTGACACTACCAATTTGCAGCCATGGTAGTTGCCCCCTTTGCCCCCATCCTAGGTATGTCTCTGCCGGGCCAACTCAAAGAGCAGGCATGAATTTTTTTTTAACATAGTTTTTGTAAGTCAGACAATGACAGGAATATTGTCAGATTCTACCATGTTCTTAAACATTAGCACAACAGCACTAAGCACTATTTTAAACGTACTGTTCTCTCAACTTAAAAAAAAATATTCTCAAAAATGTTCTTATAGAATCCACTCCCCAGTCGAGAGGGATGAATCCCTCTCTGCTGGAGAGCACAGAAGGATGGAATCCTGACTGAGCTTAAATGGTCTTTGTTTAATTAGAGGTATGAAAGCTTCAGCAGATAGGCCAGGGAGGATGACGGTGAGCAGGAGCACAGGGTGTTACACCCATGGAGCATGGGCATGAAGAGAACATGCTGCCAAGCAGTGTGAAGCACTGAATAACCCAGGCAATAGTGTGTGGATGTTCATATGAAGGAGCACACATACCTTTCTGAGGTTGGGCAGCCCAGTGGAGATCTAAAGAATCATCAGGTGTAGACATCTGCAGAGGTAGATTACTTAGCAGGACCCAACAGCTAGCACACTCCATACTACTTAATTCTCAATACTAGAGGAACAAACTGTCTAACTTGGCATCCCAGGCAGGAATGAATAGGCCTTAGGTCTTGTATTCATGGAACAAATGTGCTGTCTGGGTATTTGCACTACAGCCATCAAGCAGGGTCCTGTGCAGAAGGGGGGGGGGGGTTCCCTTAATCACTAACTGGATTGTCTTGCAGTTTTACAAACTCTAGCAAGATTAAGTTCTCCTAAGGAAAGTACAGTTGTGTAAGATCTTACCATAATGGTAGATGTCCTTCTCTTCACTGTTGCAATATTCATTATAATAGGAGTTCCCCACCAAGGGTAGTCCAATGCCTGGCCACTACATCAAAGCCTTTAGGCTGCTTTAAAGTACACTGTACGTCACATGTATGTTCTCTGTGTAAAGCATGGGGCATAAAGGTGGCGTCCAGAAGTACCATCCTCAATACTGAGGGCCCCAGCAGGAACGTCACTCCTAGGAGTAGAGAGGTAACCAATACATACAGTAGAGAAAAGGACCAGGGGAAAGTGGGAGGGAGTGAATACTAAAACAGTGAGGAGAAGGACATCTAACATTATTGTAAAATTTTACACAACTGTACAATGTTTTTCCATTTCATTGCTGCAGTATTCATTACAATAGGGAGTGTGCAAAAGCTTAGGAAGAAGAAAGAGAGGAGGAAAGACCAGCAGAGCTCTCTAGAAACCCATGAAGGTTGGCCCTAGCAAAATCAGCTATAGCTCTGGAAATCCCATCCAACTTGTAGTACTCAGTTAATGTATGCACAGAAGTCCATGTAGTTGCCTCATTATAGATTTAATATCCAGACACTTAAAAAGGCACCAGAAGAAGCCACAGCTCTAGTAGAATGAGGCTTAACAGAAGAAGGAAGGCTCTTACCATGAAAGGAATAATAAAAAGAAATGGCTTTAGAACTCCAAGAAGAAAAAAAGTTTGCTTGAACATAGCCAATCCTAAAGACCTAGGATGAAAGGAAACAGAGCTGATCAGATTTAGGAAGTCTTAGTCTTATCCAAATAAAATCTGAGTTGTCTATGCACATCCGATATGTGCAGCACCTTCTAAAGAGCAGACTGCAGAGAAGGGGAAAAGTGGGCAGATTAATAGATTGATTAAGAGACAACTCATTCACCACCTTGGGAACAAAAGAATGATTGATATGAAGGGACACCCTGTCCTTATGGAACACTAAAAAATGGGGGCAAGCCATAAGGGCTTGTAGCTCAGACATCCGTCTGGCAGAAGTAAAGGCTAACAAAAGTACTGTCTTCCAAGAACAATGTTGTAAGGAAACTTAAAGCAGCAAAAGGAGCCTGGCTCAATTTTTCTAAAACAAAATTAAGATCCAGAGGAGGAGGAACAGGCTTCCTGGGAGGTCTAATATGAAGGACACCCTTTAAGAAATTGTTTATCTTCATATCTAGAAGCTAAATAAGATGATAAAGGCAGACAAGCAGAGATAGCTGATAAGTGGGCCTTAACAGAAGAATAATCCAAACCAGCTCTCAGCAGTTCACACAGATTAGCGAGAACCAAGGAAACGAAGGTACGCCCATTCACACATGTCTCCACACCGAAGATGCTCTAGCTGAGAATCACACCGGACAGCGTCTACTGTGAGGCGACAACGCTACCGCAGCACCACCACAACGGGTCTT
>NC_056726.1:631772978-631960478 GCF_019279795.1 Protopterus annectens | reverse complement strand
GTGTCCCAGTGCTTGTAGCAGTAAATGACCTTTGTAAATCTGTTGTTTGTCAGCTTGCTTTTGTGCTCCCCTTAGCAGGCAGCAGTGGAGTCAGGTATGGAATAATTTGGGTTCCTGTCCTGCTACAATGATTGCGATTGTGCTGCATTTTTGTTTTGTGGAATCTCTCAGCATAGATAGATAAAGGCCATGCTGAGAATTGATAGTGCTCTGATCCTCCTGAGGTATCTTCTGCAGATCTGCAGATTGGGGAATGGAGGGGAGATAGGTATGTGCTCTTGAGCCATCTAGGTTACCAGCCCAGACAAGCCAGAAGTTGCTGTAGGGTCAGCATTTTGGTTAAGGTGGACAGGTCGAGAATTGGTCTCAACTTTTTTCCTTTCTTGGAACTGGAATAGCCTGGAATAGAAATTCCTTGCTCCAGCTCTCATGTTTGCTAACTCCATTATCTGGCGTGCCTCTGTTTTTTTTGATTTGGAGGGATTTTTGGCATTCCTCTTTTTAGGGTGTGGTGTGTGTGAAACCGGTGTGACCTTTGATCTATGGTTTGTAAAATCCACTTGTCTTTTTATGTATGTAGTGCCAGTTCTTTGAAAAAGGTTAACTTTCCGCCTAGAGGAGCTGCTATTTGTTCCTGGTAGATTAAATTGGATTGGTCACACTGTCACTGTGGTGCTGATGTGATGGCAGTGGCTGTGTTGTTGCCTCTCTGTTGTTGCCTTGCCACTGTGTATCCTCCTCTGGATTGGTTTCTGCCTATTCCTGCCCTTTGAAATTTTGTGGAGGAGGAAAAGACCAATTTTTTTTGGCAGAGTTTCCTGCTAACCCCTGCAGTTGAACCTGCAAGAAATCTTAGTTTGTTTGAACAGATTTTGCTTTTTCTTTTTTTTTCATTTTCTTGTGTACCAAACAAACTACCAAACCATTGTCTTGTGTCTTGTCCATATCAGCTTTAAGCTTTTTATAGCTAGCTAAAGCGCTTGTAAAATAGCTTCCTTCTTCCATGCATGCCTGTTGTGGCTGATGATCTAAATGGCTGATCTAAATATCATAGCCACATTTCATAATAGCCACATTTTAAGAATTTGTTGTAACCTGTTGTATTATATTTACCATCTCTATTTATCAAGAGATTCATCAGTGGTTAGTTTTTTAGTTACTGATCAAGCATAAAGCTCTTGGTATTGTATCATGTGAAACTGACAGTTTAAAGCTCTAGCTGAGCTAGCTGAAGTGTAGTTCTTTTTTTACCCCATCTGTCTAATGATGACCTTCTTTTCCAGAAGGAATAGGGTTTTTTTTTGTGGTCTGTGCTACTGTGGGACCCTGGGATATAGTAGTTTCTGCTGGTCTGGGGGGGGGCCTTGTGGTGGTGATGAGTATCTGGCACCTATAAAAATAAAATCTGTCTGGTTGGCTGGGGGGGGGGTAAAAGAAAGAATCTGGAAGCAAAATCAGGATATCATCATCATCATCCACCAGAGAACAGGAGGTATAGCTGGGCCTGTGCTGTGGGAGGGTGCAGAAAAGTCTAAGTCTTTTTTTTGAAAACTGAAAAATCCTGTTGCTGCCATTGAACTGTTTTCATGCAATAGCATGCAGGTTTCCCCAAAGAATTCTTCTGGTGGTGGAGCAGCTGGGGAATGGATTTCAGCATCAAGAATCTTTCAAATTGAGAAAGGAGAGGCTGGCTGGTCAGTTTTCATTGTCAGTTCATCAAGAATCATCAGAGAGAAGACACTGGCTTAGGGGCTCTGCCCTGGTCTCTTCTGGGGGGGAGATAGAGGGCCTGTCTGGGTGAGATTGAGATCCTCTATTAAAAGAAATTAAAAGCCTGAGGTAGTTGAGAGAGGGCAGAGGGCCTGGGAGTGGGCTGTTTTAGGGGCACTGTTTTAGTAGTCTTAAGGCCTTGGCCTTAATGGACATGGCTGCTGAGCCTAATGGACATGGCTGCTGGGGTAGAGACATCCAGCAGGTGGGTCGTGGATAAGTCAACCAAGGGTAGGGGAAAACCTGTCGGTCATTCATTTCTGTAAAGGTCTGAGGGCCTCAGTTGTTGATCAGTTTTCGGTTTTTTCGAGAAACAACCGGGGACTTGATTTTGCTTAACCATGGTTTCGAACAGGCGAAGATGCGGTGGGTGTCGGTCTTTTATCTTTGGTTTTTGGTAGATTGGGTGGTATCCGATAAACATAGCAAAATACGCAAAAAAAAACTGAAAAAAAAACTCTCTGCAAACTCCGACCGGCGCCCTAAGAAAGTTAAGGAAGAAAAAAAGCACAGGGTCGAAGGCTGGCTGCTCCGCAGGCAGGCAGCCTAAACAAGGCAGACAGTAGAGTGGAATCTTTGTAGGTATCAGGTTAAACAATTGTTAACTTTTCTGACATCGGCTGGCAGCAAGAAAGAGTCCGTCCCGGGTAAGCTTTTTAAGCTCTTAGTGTAGAAGTAAGAAGTAAATCTGATCCGACCGACCGGACCACTTACTTGGAAGCTTCTCTGCTTGCAAGAAAAGACTGAGAAAAAGGAAAATGGGCGGATGCTGGTTTTTACCCAACACCAAGACGAGATGAGCGGGGGTATCGGTGTGCCCGAAGCGGGACCGGGGACGGACCCGACTCATCCGACTGACGGGCTGCCCTGTGCAACAGTTACCAAGATGACTCGTGTTTTACATCTGCTTGTAATCTAACAATCCACTCATACATTATTCATACCTCCCTTCCTTACTCCCATCTCAATAGTGCGTATAACCCTAAACTTAAATGTATGTCTCTCTCCTTCTTCCATTATATGTTTGCTCAAAGCATTTGTTAATATTTTTCTTCTTATCTCTGATTTATGCTCTATGATCCTCTCCTTTAACTTTCTGGTGGTTTTACCTACATAGAACCATGTACAGGCTGTGCATGTAGCCAAATAAACCACCTGTACTTCATTACAATTTGTTAAGGTTTTGATATTATAAATCTCCTTACTAATAGGGTGCATAAAAACTATGCTCACCTTCATACAGATCATCACAACAAGTGCAATTATAGCATTTCATTGTGCCCACTCTTTTTTGTATTTGTTTATTTATCTGCTGAAAATCTTTATAGCAGAACTTTTGTTTAAGGGTCTCTGAATTTCTATATGCATAAGATGGTCTATCACCTACAATTAACTTAATTTCTGGCATAGCCATTAAAATCTGCCAGTTTTTCTCCACTATATTACGTATAGCTTCAGTATTCAGGTTAAATGTAGTGAGGTATCTAACCATTTTATCCCCACACCTTGACAATTCATTACCACCTAGTCCTCCATTGAGGACAGGCCTATATCTACTTCCTCTCTCATTCACTACCTCTTTGTAAACCTTTTTAATAATATATTCAGAATAACCACTTCTCCGAAACTCTTGCATCATCTCCCTAGCTTGCACCTCAAATCTGGCATCTATAGTATTCATTTTACTAGTTCTTATTAACTGAGCCTTCAATATACCTTTAAAGGTGTGGGGGGCATGCATACTACCTCTATTAATATATCTAGAAGCATCCACTTCTTTCTTGTATATAGTGGATTCTAGCCTATCCTCATTCCTATATAGGTGCACATCCAAAAAATTTATACTTTGTTCTGATGCTGTCATCTTAAACTTTAAAAATTCAGTTGTCTCATTAAGATACTTTACATAATCATTCAATTCCAATAAGGCACCCCCCCAAAGCAAAAAACAATCGTCCACAAATCTTTTGTAGAATTTAACATTCATATTCATCTCATTCATTCTACTAAGTATCACTTGTTTTTCCCATTCATATAACACTATATTAGCATAAGTGTTAGCTATAGGGGTACCCATTGCTACAACTGTGAGTTGTACATATGGCTCATCATCAAAAATAAAAATATTGCTCGATAACACCATTTCGAGAAGGGCACAAGCATTTTCAGTTTCCCCAGGACTCAGTCTAACCTCATTTGTTAGAAAATCACGAATTGCATTTACACCATATTCATTGGGTATAACTGTAAATAATGAAGTTATATCCAAAGATACCAATACATAACTCTGATCCCTACTATTGATGCATCAATTATGTAGTTCTTGGAGAAAATTATTAGTGTCTTTTAACACTGTAGAACATCTGCTCAAGTGCACACCTAGAATTGTCTGTAGATTTTTTAAGATGGGTTGTGTAATCCAACCACCCCTGAAACAACTGGCCTAAGCAGGGGATTCACCAAGTTTTTATGAATCTTGGGAATGGCATAGATCTGTGGTATTCTGGGGCAGGGTACACTCAAATAGTTAAACAAATCAATATCTATATCATTATTAAATTGTAACTCATAAATTGACATATTTATATTTGCTATATGTTTTTTAACTTCATTATAAGAGATTTTTCTAAATGTAGACTCATCACTTAGAAAATCTTTAAAGTTTGACATAAACCATACCCGGTCCATTAAGACTACTGCTCCCCCTGTATCTGCCTGTTTTATGACAATTCCATCATTTTTTTTGCAATTCTTTCATAGCCATATATTCAGAGTATGTTAGATTATACATTCCTTTTTTACGTCTCTTCTTATAATATGCTCTTAACTCACTTTCAACAATATTAGAAAAAGCAGACAATATGGGACATAATACTGATGTAAACGCACTCAATTTTCTACATTTAGGCATAATTGTGCCATTATCTTTAAAGATTAGCGTCAAGCTAACCTTTCTAACAAATAGTTTCAAATCTGTTACTGCTTGCACAATATCGTCAGTAGTGTTAGGGATAAACTTCAATTCCTTACCCAGAATGCTTAATTGAGGTTTAGTGAGTATTAAGCTTGAAAGATTCATAGTACCTTTATTTATTTGTGCATGCACCGCATCACCTTGCCGTATGCAGTCCAGCTGCCACTGTCCATCTTTAGATTCATGCTCAGCGGCTGGGCTTACCATTGCAGTGCCTCCATTCACTTCTGCATATATTTCATCACCTTGTTTTGCACTAATGGACTGCTGCTCTTCCTTTTGATTCCTGTACCTAGCTGTTGTGCTTGCCTTTGCACAGACGTACCCCTTAATGCAGTTTGTGTGGATAAGTGATACTTAGTGGAACGAATGAGATGAATATGAATGTTAAATTCTACAAAAGATTTGTGGACGATTGTTTTTTGCTTTGGAGGGGTACCTTATTGGAAATTAATGATTATGTAAAGTATCTTAATGAGACAACTGAATTTTTAAAGTTTAAGATGACAGCATCAGAACAAAGTATACATTTTTTGGATATGCACCTATATAGGAATGGGGATAGGCTAGAATCCACTATATACAAGAAAGAAGTGGATGCTTCTAGATATATTAATAGAGGTAGTATGCATGCCCCCCACACCTTTAAAGGTATATTGAAGGCTCAATTAATAAGAACTAGTAAATTGAATACTACAGATGCAAGGTTTGAGGAGCAAGCTAGGGAGATGATGCAAGAGTTTCGGAGAAGTGGTTATTCTGAATATATTATTAAAAATATATTTATTATTTATTTATTTATTTAAATTTGTTGACCGGGAGTGTCCGACTGGACGTGGGTCCATTTTCAGCTGAGGCCCGGGGAGAAAAACTCCACAGTAAAATAAACAGACAGTAGTTACATTGGATTACATAGCGATTAACAATTTAACATAGAAATTACTTACAACATATTTACAGATGAAGAACATAGTACATCATTAGACAACTAGAATCTTTATCTGTGAAGTACATAACAGGCTTTAACAAATGTAACAATGAGAAATTCCTGCTGTATAATAAGTACTAGGCTTATGAGCATCTGAGCTTGCTATAATCAAGGTAGTTAGTGGAGTGGAAAGAAAGGTAGTAGTTGGATGGGGCGGATGATATTAGAGTGGGAGTTGCAAGGGCATAGCCAGCATGTTTTTAGGTGCGCTTTTAATAAAGTTTTGAAGTTGGTGCATGATGGTACGGAGGTAATTGTGGGTGGGAGTAAGTTCCATAATTTGGCTATGGCGCAAGAGAATAGTGCTTCACCAGCAGAGTTATTGGCTTTAGTGATCTGCAAGTGATTTTTGTTGCTGGATCTTAGTGGTCTGGTGGTGCGATAGGGTTGGAGTAGATTCTGGAGGGATGGGACATTTAGTGGATGGTTTACTAGTTTGTGGGTGAGTGAGAGTTGATACCACTGAAGGAGGTGAGGGAGTTCAAGCCAGCCCAGTTCAGCAAGTGAGAGACAGTGGTGACTACAGTAGGATGCCCCTGTGGCGAATTTGGCAATTTTGTTGTAGCAGGTCTCCAACTTGTTTAGATCACATTGCCTTAGGTTGGTATATACTGGAGAGGCATAAAGTAGGGTGGAGATAAGGTGGGAATTTGCTATTGAAATCTTTGCTGCTTTGGTGAGAAATTGTTTATTTCTGTATAATGCTCCTAGTTTTTTGTGGACTTTTTTTATGGTCATGGATATGTGAATGTCAAATTTTAGTTTATTGTCTATTTCCACTCCTAGCAATTTGGTGTGTTCAGTTGGGTATATAGTGGTGTTGTCTTTTACTGTGATGTTAAAGTGGGAGTTGTTTTGAGTATGTTTGGTGGGTTGGAAGATGAGTAGTTTAGTTTTGTTTGGGTTGAGCATTAATTGGGCATCGGATAACCATGTTTCAACAGAGGAAAAGGCTTCCTGTGTGACTTTTTGCAGTTTGGGTAGGGACTGGGCTGAGCAGATGATGGTTGAGTCATTTGCATATTGGATGAATGTGCCATGTTTGGTGGCAGAGGCTAGATTCTTGGTGTAAACAGAGAAAAGTAGGGGTCCAAGGATGGATTCTTGGGGAACCCCTATGGAGACAGGTAGTTGGGGAGATATGTCATTCTGCCATACAATGGATTGTTGGCAGTCATACAGGTAACTCTGAAACCAGTTGGTGACTGATTGTGAGAAGGATAGGTTATTGAGGACAGAGATAAGTTGTTTGTGTGGGACCATGTCAAATGCTTTAGATAGGTCTAGGAAAGTAGCAGAGGAGAGATAGCCATTGTTTTTATGTTGAAGGATAGTGTTAGTAAAGGAGAGTAAGGCAGTGGTGGTGCTATGGTTTGGTCGGAAACCATGCTGAGTACTGGAAAGGAGGTTGTTAGTAAGGAGGTAGTCTGAGACCTGAGAGTGTATGCATCTCTCTAGTATTTTGGAGAGTGGAGAGAGAATAGCTATGGGGCGGTAATTGGTTAGTTCTGCAGAGGGTCCGCCTTTGTGGAGGGGAATTATATGTGGGTAGTGAATGAGAGAAGAAGTAGATATAGGCCTGTCTTCAATGGAGGACTAGGTGGTAATGAATTGTCAAGGTGTGGGGATAAAATGGTTAGATACCTCACTACATTTAACCTGAATACTGAAGCTATACGTAATATAGTGGAGAAAAACTGGCAGATTTTAATGGCTATGCCAGAAATTAAGTTAATTGTAGGTGATAGACCATCTTATGCATATAGAAATTCAGAGAAGCTTAAACAAAAATTCTGCTATAAAGATTTTCAGCAGATAAATAAACAAATACAAAAAAGAGTGGGCACAATGAAATGCTATAATTGCACTTGTTGTGATGATCTGTATGAAGGTGAGCATAGTTTTTATGCACCCTATTAGTAAGGAGATTTATAATATCAAAACCTTAACAAATTGTAATGAAGTACAGGTGGTTTATTTGGCTACATGCACAGCCTGTACATCGTTCTATGTAGGTAAAACCACCAGAAAGTTAAAGGAGAGGATCATAGAGCATAAATCAGAGATAAGAAGAAAAATATTAACAAATGCTTTGAGCAAACATATAATGGAAGAAGGAGAGAGACATACATTTAAGTTTAGGGTTATACGCACTATTGAGATGGGAGTAAGGAAGGGAGGTATGAATAATGTATGAGTGGATTGTTAGATTACAAGCAGATGTAAAACACGGTCTCAATAATGCTGTTAGTCTTAAGCCAGTATTGCTGAAAAGACAGAGAGAGAGTATTTGATTTTATTAATTATGGCAGGGTGTCATTTATACTTGTGTTGCATGTGCTATTATCTTTCATGGTTAAATGTATTATATTATATGCTTTAATGTAATTTGTAGTCTAGAATTGAAATGCATTTTAGGTTAAATATATGGAAGTTTTACATTGTGTTTTATCATCTGTTTTTAGATTTTAATTGATAGATATGTAATTGGGCTGGCTATATCATGTGACTAATTAGCTCTCCTATTTAAAGTCTGAAAAGAATGTTTTTATTGTGTACTGATGAAGGGTGTAGACCCGAAAGCTTTGCATTAAAGTATTTGGTGTGCTAAGTGTTTGTTCTCTAGAGAGTTTTGTATTCTGATACAGTATCACCTGTGTTGATTAAGTTCAGAATAGTCCCAGCAAAGAGGGGAATGGTGGGTGGGTAACCTGGACTGCAACAGTGAATACACTCGAACATCTACATTTATGGTAGGTACACAGCTGTACTATGTTCATCGTGTTTCACTGTTGCAGTCATTACACTTGGGTAGAATCCCAAAGCTGAGATTGAGTGGCTGGGTCTAGATTGGATTTGACGAGGCTAACAAGCCCTGCAGAACTGCGGTGGCAAAGCCTGCTCTGGATTTGGAGTACAGAGGTAGGTGGTAGTGCTTGGTAAAAGTGTGCACTGAGCTCCAGGTTGCAGCTTCTAATATGTCTTTGGTTGGTACCCCTCTGAGGAAAGCTGCTGAAGTGGCTGCTGCTCTGGTAGAATGAGGCCTAATGCCCTTAGGCACAGATTTGCCACGTTGTGCGTAACAGAAGCAGATGCAGTGTCTTATCCATTTGGAGACTGTCTGCTTTGTAATAGGCTTTCCTTGTGATCCTGCAGCATATGCTACAAACAGTTGCTCAGTTTTTCTGAAAGCTTTTGTTTTGTCCAAGTAAAATCGTGGCTGCCTGTGTATATCCAAAGCGTGCAGGAGTCTTTCCCCTTTATTCTGGGGATTTGGGTAGAAAGTAGGTAAATGAATGGTTTGGTTTAAGGCCACATTGGAGACCACTTTTGGCAGGAATGTTGGGTTTGTTCTAAGAGAAACCCTGTCTTGATGGAAAATGAGGAAAGGTTCCACAGCCATCAATGCCTGTAACTCTGAGACTCTTCTTGCTGAAGTAATTGCTAGGAGCAGAGCAGTTTTCCATGACAAGAATTTAAGATCGGCTGTGCTGGCTGGTTCAAATGGAGGCAGTGTTAGTTTTTCTAAAACAAAATTGAGGTCCCTAGTAGGTACTGGTGCTCTTCTAGGGGGGGTCTTATATTCTTTGCCCCTCTGAGGTACTGTCGTAGTAGAGGATGTGAGAAAATAGGAGGATCTGCATTGTAATGAGCTGATATGGCAGAGGCATGGATTTTAATAGATGAAAAAGATAGGCCTTTGTCCAACATCTCAGTCAAGTATTGCAAAATCTGAGGTATATTAGGCACCAGTGGGTCGAGTCCTTGTGCCTGGTTCTAAGCACAGAATCTCTTCCATTTTTCTGCATAAGATTTCCTAGTGTTGGGCCTCCTGGCTTCCAAAATTACATCCATAACAGCTTTAGAGAGAGGTGCAGTCTGAGTGGCTACATTATCCGCCATGCTGCCAGGTTTAAGGTCTTGTGTTGACTGTGCAAAATCTGATTGTTTTGCTGTGTCAGAAGATGAGGGATTTGAGGTAGAGGCCAAGGTGGGCCTTGGGACAAAGTCTTTAGGATTGGGTACCAGTGCTGGCGTGGCCAGTCTGGTGCAATCAAGATCATTTTTGGCCTCTCTTGTCTGACTTTTTAGAAGCACCTTGGTGAGGAGAGGCAGCAGAGAGAAGGCATAGGCTGTCAGGTTTTTCCAGCTGAATGATAGAGCATCCACTTGCCATGCTTGAGAGTGATAAGTCCTTGTACAAAATTTCTGTATTTGGCAATTGTGAGGGGAGGCAAAAATATCCATGTCTGCGCGTCCCCACTCCCTTGTTATCATGCTCAACACTTGTGGATTTAGTTTCCATTCGTGAGGATCCATTAGATTTCTGCTTAGTTCATCTGCCAGTGTATTTTTTGTTCCTGGCAGGAATTGTGCTTGCAGATGTACCTGGTAGGTCAGTGCTGTGTTCCACAAAGTCATGGCTTGTCTGCACAGGGGGTAGGAATGCGTGCCCCCTTGCTTGTTTATGTACCACATAACTGTGGTATTGTCCGTCTTTATTAATAGTTGTCCTGGATGTATTAGGTCCTTGAAGGCTGTCAGGGCATTCTGTACAGCTAGCATCTCTTTTTGATTGATGTGAAGATGCATTTGTTCCTTGGGCCACATGCCCTGAATACATTTTCCTGCCATATGTGCTCCCCAGGCATAATCCGATGCATCCATTGTTATTGTCTGCCTGGCTGTAGGTAAGGTGAAATGCTGTCCCTTGTTGTGGTGACAGGCCTGGGACCACCATCGAAACACCTGTTGTAGGCAGGGGATCAAGGTTATGATTGTCTCTAGGCTGTGATAATGCTGAGTCCAAACACTTTTTAGATACAATTCTAGTTTCCTCATATGCAGTTTTGCATATGGAATTAGTAGGATGCAGGATGCCATGAAACCCAGGGCCTGCAGAATTTTTCTTGCAGGGAGCTGGGTCCTTGTAGCCAGCATTCGAAAGTAATGAGTCAGTTGCCTTTGTTTGTCTGGCGTGAGATAAGCCATCTGGGCAGTTGTATTTAAGCTTGCACCCAGGAATATTATCTCTTGAGAGGGCACTAGTTTTGATTTCTTTTCGTTTACTGTGTACCCTAGGCAAATTAGCAATCTTTTTACAAACGCCAGGTGCTTTAGAAGAATGTCCTTGCTCTCTGCTTGAATAAGGCAGTCGTCCAAGTAGGGATATATTTGAATTCCTTTTTATCTGCAAAATGCAATTACTGGTGTCAGGCATTTTGTGAAGACCCTGGGCACAGTAGATAAGCCAAAGGGCAGTGCAGAGAATTGGTAATGCATTGAGCCTGCCATAAATCTGAGGTATCTTCTGCACTTTTGTCTGATTGGGACGTGCAGGTATGCCTCCTTCAGGTCCAAAGTAACTAGCCAAGCCTCCTTGCCCAGCATGGGTAGAAGTTGTTGTAGTGTTAACATTTTGAATTTTGGAACATCCAGGAAGGTATTTAGGATTGACAGGTCCAGTATTGGTCTCCAGGCTTTGTCTTTTCTGGGTACTAAGAAAAGTCTGGAGTAAAATCCTTGTCCCTGTTCTTCTTGTGGAACTTTTTGAATAGCTTCCATATCCATAAGAGCAGCAATCTGTTTTTGTGCCTCTGCCCATTGGTTTTGTGGCAGGTTTGGCATACCTTTTTGTTTTGGAAGCATGTGGAAGTGGAACCTGTACCCCTGATAAACTATATTCAGTACCCATTGGTCTTGGGTGAGCATGTGCCAATTTTTTGAGAAAAGTGCTAGCTTTCCCCCTAGGGGTGCTGTCAACTGGTTTGCAGAGGGAAGTCATTGTGACTGTTTCCTGTAAGGTTGTGATTTGTCTTCTCCTCCTTTGGGGGCTGAAGCACCCCATTGTTTAGGTCTATAGGAGCCTTGGGGCTGAGATCTGCCTCTTGGGCGTCTGTATCTGCCTCTTTGTGGCCTGTCTGACACTGGAAAGAACCAATTTTTTGAAAGTCAGTTTCTGCTAAATCTAGGTGGTTGAACCTGTAAGAAATCTTTCACCGTTTGCATTGACTTTGTTTTAGTCTCCATTTTCTTTAACACCTCTTTTGCCTTAACACCAAACAAAGTATCATGCTGTAATGGAGCATCCAATAATTTTACTTTAACATGGTCAGGCAAACTTTGTTCTTTCAACCAAGCATGTCTTCGAATAACTGAGCCTGTAACTGCGGCTCTACAAGAAGCCTCTAATGAATCAAAACCACATTGCAGAGTATGCTTTCCCACTTGTTCAACTGCATGCAATAATTCCTGCATTTCTTTACTGTCAGGATTTTCTATATTTGTAACCATTTTCTGCTTTAACAATGACATGAGATACTGTTGATATTTGAGCATATGAAACTGACAGTTTAAAGCTCTTACAGCTAAAGTAGCAGAAGTAAACTTTTTTCCCCCATCTGTCCAGAGCTCTGGAATCCCTGTCTGAGGGGACAGGATTTTTGGCAGTGGATGATTTAACCCCTTTAGGACCTTGAGAAATTGTTTCTGGGTCTGCAGCGGGGGGGTTGTAAAGAAATGTATGAGAGTCAGGGACCCTGTAGTACCTGTCTGGCTTTACTGGTTCATAGGTCCATAGGTTTATTCTAGGCTAACTGCCCTAGGGCATTTATAAGCCTAGCCCAAAGTTATGTGGCTTACGCCGCCCCTTATGTTAGAAATACTGTGCCCATTAGTTTGTTGTGCCTCTGTCCAGTAGTGACACAGAGATGATTCCCGGGGTAAACTTACGATCTCCCATCCACCGGTCAAGATTTCTCTTGAACAGAGCCAGCGAGGTGCTCTGCCTCACATGGACCGGGATTTTATTCCACAGAATGGGGAGTCTCTGGGTGATAAATCTATCCCTCCAGCACATCCTATTTATATCCGTGCTAAGGTTTAAGTCTCTTGCTCTAGTGGTTTTGGTGGATTTGGATTTTTTGAGGTGGAGCATGTCCATTAATTCCGGGTTGGTCATGGCCTTGTATGTCAGGCACAGGTCACCTCTGAGCAGACGGTATGCAACTGAATAGAGTTGGAGTTTCTTCAGTCTGGCAGCATATGATAGGTTTTGGAGTCCCTTTATCCTTTTGGTGAGGAACTTTTGGGGTCTCTCCAATTGCTGCAGGTGTCGGGTGAGATACATCCCGAATGGGGCATTGTACTCGATCATTGGTCTGATAAGTGAAGAGTACAGGGAACAATGACCTCACTTGATCTGGATGTGAATCCCTTCATGATCAGGTGGGCAATGTAGAAGGTCTTCGAACCACTTTAGCAACGTGAGTGTCAAGCGAGAGGCCACTGTCAACCTGGGTCCCCAGGTCCCTGATAACCTCTTCTGTGCTTAGTGGGTTGCCACCTATATGGTAGCTTGGGGTTACCTTGTTTTTCCCGAAGGGTATGACTATACACTTTTTGCGTTTAACTTCAGGCCATGGCTCTGGCACCAGCTATCAGTTTCCGTGAGACCCCTCTGAAGGATGTCTGTGTCCGATGTACTATCCACTATGGCACCCAGTTTGCAGTCATCCGCAAACTTTGTCAGCCATAGTCCTCCTATGTTTGCCTGTACTTCTGAGAAGTAGATGCCGAACAATAGGGGCCAAGGACTGAGCCCTGTGGGACTCCACTTGTAACCGGCTTGGAGTCTGACATGGCTCCAGCAACTCTAACCCTGTGGGTTCTGTCCTTTAGCCAGTTTGCAACCCATCTTGTGACATATGGGTTTACATTTAAGCTGGTAAGTTTCTCTATAATACCCGAGTGGGGTATTGTGTCGAAAGCCTTTGCAAGGTCAAGGTAGGCTGTATGGACTGCCTTTCCCTCATCAATGGCCTTGGTGACTGTTTCAAAGAAGTCGACCAAGTTCAAAAGGCAAGATCTGCCCTTGACAAAGCCAAACTGGGTTGGGTCCAAGGTCTGCAAGTCTCCTATGTCCTTGTTTATGAGTTCCATTATGATCCTCTCCATAGCTTTGCAGACCAGGCTTGTTAAGCTTATGGGGCGGTAATTACCAGGGTCCATAGAGGCACCGCCTTTGTGGAGTGGGACCACAGTTGCCGTACGCCACTCCTTGGGCACATATCCTGTGGTGAGGCTAAGATTAAACAGCTGCCTTATGTGCGGGTTTAGTTCTTCATTGAGTTCATGTAGCACACAGCCGGGGACCCCATCCTGTCCCATTGATGCTGTGTTTTTAGCTTTAGAGAGAGCAGCATTCACCTGCGCATTTGAGATGTCTGGGAGGCTACTCTCAGTTGGGATAGTTATCTCTCCTTTTGGGGGAGGGGTTGAAGTTTGCGCTGAACCTGTCTGCCAGTATGTTGGCAATGTCTGTGGGTTCAGTGATTTTTGTATCATTTTGGACTAATTCTGAGCATATCTGGGAGTTTCCACCCAGGTTTCTGACATAGCTGAAGAAGGCCTTATGATTGTCTTTTGAATCTATGGCAATTTTTCTCTCAAAGTTGGCCTTGGATGATTTTATGAGGGATCGTAGTTTCTTGCTAGTGCTGATCAAAGATGCCTTCCCTTTTTGGGATTTTGCTCTATCATGTAATAGCTTTCTCCTCTTATTGTAAAGTTTGTTTATGGCTGGGGTCCACCAGACTGGATGTTTGCCCTTGGTGGAAAGAGTCTTGGTTTTATTTGGGATTGCCTGATCCATGCAGGGGGTAAAGAATCTGGAGACAGACTGGATTCAGAAAAAACATCATCTACAATATCAAGCACAGGGGGGATAGCCAGGGGCCTGTGCTGAGGCAATAAAAGGAAATCTCTAAGCCTTTTCTTGGATTCTGAGTAATCCTGGCTCTCCCAGTGGAAATGCTCCCTCATGGTGTGCAGGGTTTCCCCAAAAGAATAATCCTCAGGTGGTGAGGCTGAAGGAATGGACTCTTCAGAATCAGTCCTCATAAGGAGGGAGAGAATAGCCCTGATCAGAAGATGAATCAGAGGAAATGGAAACCTGATCAGAGGAATCATAATCAGTGTCTTGCCTAAGCCTTTCGTCAGGAGGGGGATGGGAGCCCCTGATTAAAATAATAAGGTCTTCGGCCATTTTAAGCATCTGTTTCTTTGGCATGGATGACTGTTCTGGAGAATGCTGCACTTGTTTCCTTGTCTTTAATGGTGTTTTTGACTTTGCCTTTGCTGCTGTAGTAGCCTTAATTGTAAGCTGTGAAGGTCTGAAGACGCCCTCAGAAGCCAGTGCCTGCTCAGCGACTCCGGACCCATCCGAGGGTATAGTTTCCGTAGGCCCAATACCTTGAGTTTCCACAGGGGCCACCACGTGGCTGTCGGTTACGGCCTGTGGCTCTGAGGTAGCGGTTGTCAGGGGCTGCGAAAGCGCCTCACTGAGAACCGGCGACTGGCCTAGAAGAGGCTTCGTCGTCAGTTTTGGACCTCGGATGCCTGTCTTTTTCTTTGTCTTTGCGTTTTTTATACATTCCGGTCGTCGGTTGATCCGACGGCATTATATAGTTAAATCTTCATCCAAAATAATGTAAAGCAAAATCAAACCGATGTTTAATAATGCGTTTATTGAATCTAGCACAAAACCGACAACTAGTAACGTTGTGATCAGTGCCTAGGCAAGGAATGCAGTAAGAGTGAAAGTCCTTATGAGGTACTTGCTTCCCACAAGAAATACAATTATTAACTTTTACTGACATCGGTCTGGAGCAAGAAAAAGTTTCCCCAACGGGGTACTTAGCTTTATTGAAGTCTTTGGTTCTGAAATTCAATTTTGAAAATCTCAGGAGTCGGCCGACCGGCACTTGCGAACTGCTTTTGCTTTGGGTTCCGCGCGGCAAGAAAGACTGGAGAAAATGGCGTCGGTTGCAACTTTTATACCCCTGGCGGACTGACGTCAGGGAAGAAGCGACAGCAACGACGCCAGACCAAGACTTTGGAACTCGGGCCGACTGCGGGTCGCCTGCCAGCAGGATAACCCAAGTGTAATGACTGCAACAGTGAAACACGATGAACATCAATATAACAGAGATTTGGAAACAAATCTGTTTTAATAGTAAAAAGAAAAACATAAACAAAATATATTTGTCACTGCTGCTTACTCAAAGTAAACTAAAATTATCCAACAATGAAAAAAAATATAAGAGGTAATCTCTGACCAGAATATTACAAATTGTGAGCAACTCAAAATTTATTTATTTATTGACATTTGTTGACCGGGAATGTCCACTGGGCTGAGGACCCATTTTCAGTTGAGGCCCGGGGAGAAAAGCTCCACAAACATTTACATTTACAGAAAGTAATCTAACAATTAAAGTATTAAATGTTAAGCAGAAAATATAGATGTACAGAACTACTAAATAAAACAATGAATGCAATACATTCAATCTGATGTACAAAAACTACAGCAGTTTACAAAATTTGTTAACAGTTAATAGGCTAGTAAATAAGAAAAAATATAGACTAAGGAACAAGCTTATGGTGGTTTAGCCATGTGATTACAGGAGCAGATATGGTTATTAAGAAAGTGGCCTTTCCGTGCTGTTTTCAATGTTCTTACAGAGTCTAACTGGGTAATTGACGGAGGGAGAGCATTAAATAATTTGGTAACAGTATGGGAATAAAGACACTGACCAGCTCTTTTGTTGGGTTTGGTTATGGCTAGGAGTTGTTTATTAGATGACCTAAGACTCCAAGTTGGGGTGAGTGTATCATAGTTTGAAGAGAAGGGCAGTAATTTGGGTTATAAAGAAATTTGTGGGTGAGAGTTAGTTGGGTGTAATCTAGGTAATGGGGGAATTCAAACCAGTTTAAAGATTTAATGCCAGGCAGTGATGCATGAAAGTTGGCATATTGGAGACATACTTTGCTATTTTGTAGTAACATGACTGTAATTTATTTAAGAGATGTGAGTGTAGGTTAGTGAAAATGGGGCTGGCGTAGAGAAGGGAAGGGAAGGGAGAAGTTGACTGTTAGCCAGTTTTAACTTGGTGGACATGTCCAGTTTCTGCCTAAACAGCTTTCCTAGCTTAAAATGGTTCTTTTTGATTGTGCTAAGTATATGATTCTTGAATGAGAGTTTATCATCGATTGTAATGTCAAGTAATTTGGATGTTTTTCCGATTTCGATTTCAGTATTGTTTTGTGAGAATATTTTAAAGCAAATGAATAAAGTCCAACGAAACAAGTCATCGCTCAGCCGGATAAAATACAAAGATTTACTGTTAAGCAACACACTTCTGCTGTATTTTGAGGCTTAAGAGCCTAATTAGATAGTTTTTACTAATGCCTATCGCACAACTACTGCCTTTCACTGGTTGACCTACAACTAGATAAAGAATTTTAGTTGTAAAATAATTTTAATGTTTAATTGTTATTTTTAAAACTTTAGGATTTTATTTAGAAATAAAGTATACACACATTTATATACATTTTAAAGTCGATGTTTAGCAGGAGAAGTATAAACTGATTATATGGTTTTATATGTTTTTGTATGCTGGAGTTTTTATATAATTTCACAAAAGTGATAAACTGGTCCTTGATTTATTACTTTGCAGCTTAACTTAATTAACAGATTTGATTGCTTGATTAACAAGTATTTATAAGCATTGTAGTTTGTGATTAATTTGTCTGAAGACGTTTTGCGATTGGAGCAGGACGAAAAGCAGAAGTGTGCTGCTTAACAATAAATCTTTGTATTTTATCTGGCTGAGCGGTGGCTTGTTTCGTTGGACTTTATTCATTTGTTTTAAGTGTTTTTGGTTTTTCGGTTTTGGAACAGAATATTTTAAAGTCTACAGTTAGAGGTTTGGATGTGAATAGTAAAAGTTTTCATTTTTTGGGATTAAGTAGCAGTTGCTCCTCATTAAGCCAGGATTAAATTGCTGTAAATGCTTTTTGTGTTAACTTTAGGAGATCTGAGAAGTCATTAGAAGAGGCAATAATTGTCGAATCGTCAGCATACTGAATGAGTGTACTTTACTGGGAGGCCTTGTGGAGATTGTTAATAAATATATTAAAGAGCAAGGGCTCTTTAATAAAAAAAAAAAAAAAAAAAAAAAAAAAAAGGGTAAACCAACAGATATAAAAGCAATCAAATTCCTGGCAAGGAAAATTACTGAAAGCCAAAGCTAGGGCTGTTTCTCTGTTCAAGATCAGTGAGCATTAATACAGATCTGGGAAGTGAAAGGAGAAAGGAGTGCAGTGCAGTGCATAATGTGCGAAGGATGACTCTTAGCCTGGGAAACATCCAAGTGAGTTAAGACAGTGGTCTAAATTCTAAAAGTTTTGAAGATGAATCAGATCAAGTTAGATCACTATCTACAGACTTCACTTACTGATGTGCCACAAGGTAAGTGTCTTGCCCAGTGAATCTATCTATCTAGGTAACATTTAGTAACAGAGGCAAGTCTCCCTAGACAGTAGCCATCTGGTATATGGCTTAATGCAAGGGCTTGTTGAAGCTGCCCATTTGGTAACATAGGGTACTGTTCTCCTGAAAAGGAAAACATTTCCATTTGGCATTTCTGTTGAGTAGTTGGCTTCCAAACAGGTTCTGTCACTCCTAGCACCTCAGACAAGAAGACTTTTAAAGTCTTAATAATTAGAAAGAGGTGGGATTCCAAAACTTGACCTCAGTCAGGAGAATAATGGATGGCCTCTTTGACCTCTATGAGGAGTACAGTATAGGATTGTCTTTAGAATTTTGCCAAGATACTGGCCTCTGACTGGAGCTCTTTCTGCGGGAGGACTAAAGGGCTCTAAGAAATGGCCATACATTACCAGACTTAATAAACTACTGATCTTTGAGGCTGGTTTTGCAGCTAGAATAAATTAAACAAACACCAACTACAGCAAGTCATAAACACTGTCAAGACTGTAAGTGTTGTGCCTGTGTAGTTATCCTTCTGGGTGAATTGGTTGGCTCTAGTGGGGGAAGACCATCTGACACTTGACTGCCTTTCTCAGCAGTCTGCAAGGTGGATTTTCCTTGGAAAAGGCTAGGCCTAGAGGAAAAAAAGAGGTGAAGGATCTAAAGGGCTTTCAAGAAGTCCTCCATATTGGAGGTCATCTGCTGAATAGGAAGTGGATTTACTCCCAGATTCTGCTAAATCTAAGCTCTTTCTTATGTGAGAACAATCTCAGTCAGGTCATCCAGCACAAGCAAATACCCAAATCTGCTGCCTCAGCAATACTGTCAGCAGAGTCAAAACTAAAATGGGCTATGTAGAAAACCAAAACCGTGTCACGGTCTTGATTGCATCCTCCTCAAACTACTACTCACAGAGGACAAAATATGAAGGCTGTAAACACTACTTGGCAAGGGAGAAAATCTCTCTTGGCTATCCTGTCTAAGGCCTTACATATCTTGTGAGATAGTACAATCAAAGATGATCACACAGGAGTAACCCAATAATGTCTCATCACCTTCAGTTGGAGGCTTGTAAACAGCATCAATGTCAATGGTGGAACAGGCAGCACAAGCCTTTGGTGCAGAAGATAGTGGGTTCACTTCCCACACCAGGTGGATCGATTGCGGACACTGCAGTGCAGCATAAGGAGAGGTGCTGTAATCCTGTGTGTGCCATCCTTTAAATGAGATGTTAAGCCAAGGCCCCATCTGCTTCAATTGGTGTTTGCTCAGGTGGATATAAAATATCCCCAGCACCTATTGAAAAGAATACGGATCCTTTACTGATTATCACAACTTATAAACATTATTTACATATTATATATTATTTACAATATTTACATTTTTCAGAATGATCCTCGGCTGGGGTGCCTTCTGTGCGGAGTCTGCATGTCCTCCCTGTGGTTGTGTGGGTTTCCTCCGGGTGCTCCAGTTTCCTCCCACATCCCAAAGACATGCTGTAGGTGGATGGAACACTCTCAATTGGCCCTAGGTGTGAGTATGTGCGTGTGTGTGCCTTCTGTGGAAGGTTGGGCGCCGGGCTGGCAACTCGACACTGTAAAACTCCACTGCCAATCATGAGCGGACAGGTGATCTGCTGTGGCGACCCCTAACCGGGAAAAGCCGAAAGTAGAAGAAGATTTACATTTTTCAGAAATCTACTATACAATACAATCGCATATACTTTAATCATTTCCCCCACCCTTTTTCCAAAACCAAAAACATTTTCTTCAAAATTTCAGGTAATACCCATTTACCATTAAATTTAATTTCAGTCAGTCTCTTTCCATATTGCCCACAAAAAAATAAAACAGTTTATCCATCTCTTTCACCTCTTTTTGTTGTCACAGTACCCATATTCTGGCATATTCATATGTATATCTTCCAACACTTTTGAGACTTTTCAATATCTTATTTTCACATACCTTTTCCCATAATTCTTTCACATCTCATCAGTTCAGAAAAACATGTTTCGTTGTCTCAACTTCTCCACAATAATTACACACTCTCTCTTACGTTCTTTTGTAAGGCATACTAGCTTTAACAAGCAATTTAGCTCTCTTATATTCTTTTGTAAGGCATACTGGCTTTAACAGGCAATTTACCTATTGCTAATCTCCACACAAATTCATTACATTCATTTTGCTACACCAAGTCTTATCTTAATCACATTTTTTTCCATTTCCTAAATGTTTCCATGGGCATATACAAATGTTCATTAATTATACTTGAATACCATTTTTTCTGATTTTTCTTCCACTTTTTATAATCAATCTCCATAAAAAGAGTTTATTCTGATACTCTTTCATATCTTAATTTACAGAACATGTCCTTCTTCTCCCTAAACATATTCTCTCCTAAAAATCTGTGCATTAATCTTTTATTATGACATTTATTACATTATTAAGTTTTTCTTCTAATCCTTCCAAAAGTTTATAAAGATTCAGTGAAGCTGCATGAACAGTTGAGTTAATTAACCCTAGTCCTCCCTCCTCTTCTTTAACATACAAACTCCCTCTTCTAACTGGATTTAACCTGCATCCCCATATAAATGAGAATACAACAGATACTAACTCTTTTTCATACTTAGTATCATATAAACACTTGTTAAATAAGCATTTTTTCCCAAAAGAATATAATTTATTAAGTACACTTTTTCTTATAAGATAGCTTATATGGCTTCCAAAACACACATACTTCTCTTAATTTCTGCATTATTTTTCCCGTTGCTTTTTCTCTATGCATATTTGTCCCAAATTGTATCCCTAATATATCTAAACCCTCATCATTAAATTGAATCCTTTCTATGTTATCTGTTGACCAAATTCCACTACTTTTGTCTTTACTTATACATGAACCAAACATTTTTAAATACCAATTTAATTTTCTAAATCCTTCTTCCAACCATTCCTTATTCTTCATAACTAAGACTATATCATTTGCCTAATAAAGAGTTATTGGAATTTGTATTTCTTCTGTTATTTTATAGCTTGCCATTTTCATACACTCTATTCATTTCACTAACAACTACATTCATAACTAATGCAAATAAAATAACGCTTGCTGGTCATCCCTGCCTTATCCCACACTCTATTTTTATTTTGTTCACTTAACCACCCACTTAATATCACTCTCACATTATTATTCTCATACACTCACATTATTATTCTTATACACTGACATAAATATTTTTATTATTTTGACACTTACACTATATCTTAATCTATCCTACAAAACATCATATTGTATTTATCAAATGCTTTACTTACCTCTCTTACCATAACTTTATAGTTCCCACCCATTTATATCAAATATCACCTCTCTAAATATCCATAATAAATCTTGACTTCCTTTTCCTTTCTTATAGAAAATCATATTATCAAGTAATTTATCTACACTATGTCCTAATATTTTCCCTGTTATTCTCTTAAATATCTTTTAATCTGTATAATTCAACACTGTCTCCAGTTTCTTGTATCCTCTTTTTCTCCTTTATTCCACATAAATTTCATAACCCCTATACATATATCTTTTTCTACTAGTCCCTTTTCTAACTATTCATTTAATACTTTCAAGAAATACATTTTTGCCATTATTCCATGTTACAATACAGGCAATACTCAATACCATCCATTTTTGTGGCTTTTTCCATATATAATCTATTTAAAATGTCATTAAGTTCTCCTACATTTATATTTTCCATATTCCTATTATCCAGTTTACTTAATTTTTTTAATGTTCCATTTCTCCCTTTCTTCTATATCCTCCTTTTTAAATGTGTTCACTATATAATTGCTTATTACTTCAAATATTCTTTCTTGTTTGTGTATTCATTTTCTCTCCTTCACTATTATTCAATACCTTTATGATTTTCTCATTTTCTCTTATAATCTTATGTAAGTATGGAGCCACCTCTTCTTTTTCCCATATAAAATATCTTTGCTTATATAGCATTTTTTAATCTTCTCCTGATTAATTTCATATACCTTCTTCTCCTTTTAATAAAATATCTTATTTTCTAATACCTCTTTAAACAGTTCCTGACTCCGTTGTCTATATTTTAGTTTTTCTTTCCTTTTCCTCATTACTTGACATTTCAAAACATCTTTTTATATTTTTCTTTAAAACTTATCCACCAGTTTGTCCAATTTTCAAAAAAAATCTTATATTTACATGATCTCTTTATCTTCCTCATCCAAGTCTTTTTCATTGTCTCTTAATGCCTTTATGTAGTCTTATGTATCTTTCTTTTTCCTGCACATTTACCTATATAACTAGGCAATCCAAAAAGCCTGTTTCCTTTATTACTCCCTGTACTTTTTTCAGACTATCAGATTTTACAAAATAATCAATTTCTGTTTTTATCTCATTTATTTTATGTTTGATGTTTATTATCCCATATACATAATTTTCCACTTTTCAGTATTTCATATTCCTTTCTAACATCACTTTCTTCTTTTTTTCTTTTTCTTAAATCACAGTTAAATTCTCCCAGTAATATTATTCCCATATTCACTCCTACATAATTTAGAATTTCTTAACATTATTTCCCTTTTTTATAGTGATATATACGCATAGATTACAATAATTCTATACACATCTTTCTTCTATCTTATGTCTAGCACCATTGTTTGACTTAATTCTACTATAGTGCAATCTAAAACTTTTACTGTTTCATTACTTAACATTGCAATACCTTAACATGTTTCTTTTCCCATATTCCAAATGTTTCCACTCCATAATTCTTCTGTTTGTAATATTTCTTCTTCTTCTGTTAATATTATTGTGTCTTCTAGTATAATTATATGCATATCAAGTAATGCACACCATTCTAAGACACATATTCTTCTTTTAATATTCTTTATACTATCAACATTTATAGAAAAGATTTTCAGCTTTCTTTTAATATAATTTTATTATCTCCTTTCACCTCTGCCCTTTTTTCAAAACTGCACTCAATTTTTTTTCTTTCACCCTTTTCCCTATATAATTCTTTTCATCTCTTACCACTTTCCAGTTTACATATTCATCTTCAATTCTTTCTTCTACCAATTCTTCCCCTTCATTATTTTCAGCTAGTTTTCTTTATTTTCTTGTATATCAATCTGCTCTTCATACTCTTCTTCTACACTCCTACCTAAATTATATACACATTACTGTATTCACTCTTCTTTATCTTCTATAATGTTCTTTGCAATCCACCCAGATGTCCCATTTTCCCACATTTTTAACATATCATATCACATTTCTTAGCTTAGGCTTTCTACAAAGAAAACATTTTCTTTTATCCCAATTACTAATCAGATGATCATGTTTTCCACAAAAAAGCATGTTTTTGGTTGTCCCCTATATTTAACACAACTTCTGTTTCCTTCTTCATTTATCACACTAGGAATATGTATCATTTTTTTCATTTTCCATTTTCAAAATCACTCCATAATCCCATTCTCCAGTCCATAAACCTCTATCATCATAAATATTTATAGAGTCCATCACTTCTCTACATATAGTCTTTAAGCAGTCCTTTAACACTTTCTCAACTTCAGTTTGAAACTGCATAATAATCCTTTTTTTGTCTCTCTATTAAATGTTTGTACTACATACAAATTCCAAGGATTGCACTTTTTCTCATTCTCAAATTTCTCAAGAATTTTTCCATGTACTGTCCTGTCTCAAACAAAATGCCACAATACATCTCTTTATTAATATGTATAAAGGTGCTTACCTGTTTTGGTGAAGTGCCAAGAGCTGCAATCACTGTGTCCCAAACCTCATACCTTTTAAGCTCTTTCTTCTTTACTGCTCACCCTTACCATGAATTGTCTTCTTGCTGTCTCTCTCCCTTCTTTCACTCACTTCTCTCCTTCCTTTACTGTTTGAGCATACAACTTTTTCTTTGTTTCCTATTTCTTTCACCTCCTCCTGTATTTTGTCTATAATCTCACCCTACAAAGCTGCCATCTCACTCTCCAGTTCACTCTGGTTCAACACATATACTAAGCCTAGAGTACTTGATAACAGTTTTCATTCTTACTCCCAAACACTGGCTAATGTACAATGTATGTACTGTACCTATATACTATGTATGTATTCTACCTATGTTCCAAATTTCAGCTGTACACCACAAATCTATTAATTACCTTTATTTTTAAATTAATGTTTTCTTGTTTCTTCTCTCCACTGTAACTGTTGATGTGCTGCATACCACTGTAAAAACATGTCTATTGTAATTTGTGTGTATACTGATCATGTCTAAATATCTAAATGTATCTGTAATTATTTTTCTGTGTGGAGGTTTTCTCCCTGGGCCTCTGCTGAAAAAGGGCCTTTTTGGCTCAGTCAGACACCCCCAGTTAACAAATGTAAAATAAATAATAAAAATAAATAAGTATGTCCTCCCTGTGGTCGCGTGGGTTTCCTCCGGGTGCTCCGGTTTCCTCCCACATCCCAAAGACATGCTGTAGGTGGATTGGACACTCTAAACTGGTCCTAGGCATGAGTGTGTGCATGTGTGTGCCTTCTGTGGAAGGTTTGACACCGGGCTGACAACTTGACACCGTAAAATTCCACTGCCAATCATGAGTGGACAGGTGATCCGCTGTGGCGACCCCTAACCGTGAAAAGGTGAAAGAATAAGAAGAAGTAAGCATCCCACAACCCTCCCAATTGGAGGTTTGTAAAAATATATCCTTGTTGTACAGAATCTCCTTCAAACAACCTTTCCTGGATCAAACTTTCTGAATCTTGTGAAGGTCTTACAACCGTATTTTCCTTCTTCTCTTTTGCCTCTCCCTTCTTAAACAATATGAATGACTTCTACACTCCTTCTGCCATTTTTTTCTTCTACTACCAATGTCTTTTGTAAAGGTTCCACTACCTCCACACTTATACCTTCCTTCCTTCTCTCCATTCTGGCTTCTTCTACCTCACACACACATTCGCCGTATTCCTTTCTGCTTCTCTGAGCTGCCTACGCACCCGAACTGGAAATGCCAACAATAGTGTCTCTGTACACAAAAAGGTAGTGGAAGTTCACTGATGCCTTGGCCAAATTTCCCTTAGTAATATAAATACCATCTTGCCAATCCCCTGAAAATAAGCTACTAGCATTGTGGGAATAACCTGGTCAACAAAGAATAAACAAATAAATAAAATAAAAAAAATACAATCTGCATTTTGGAAAACCACCATAGGACACAGTTTAGATGCTTCCAGGCTGTTATTTCATCCTGGATGATTGGCTCTTGTGCAGGATAAAATACAGTTGTGTAAGTAAACACATCCTGATAGCAGATGCTCAAATGGTAGCCTTAGCTATATGCTTTATATTCTGCCTAGGACACAGAAGCCAGCCAGCTTCTAAAGCTACTTAGCTCGTTCCATGTGCCCAAACCATCTGCCAGCTCGAGTTGAGCTGCCAAAAAGACAAGTTTGGGTGCCAAGCCTTCCAGAGCTACCCTGCCAACAATGAGAAGAAGGCTGGGCTCAGAAAGGACAATGCCAGGAAGAAAAAAAAAAATAACCACACACTGACATAAACAATAGACCAAAAAAAATAAGGGGACAGATAGGAGGGAGTGGCTACTGAAGTAGCGATCACATGAACATATACTGTTACTGTAAGTTTACTTACACAACTGTACTATGTTCATCATAATGATCACTGCTGCAGTATCCTTAGGTATTTAGGTATATGACCCTAGCTTACTGCGTTTGGAAAGTGCACAGAGAAGAGTCCATGAGCCCCTGGAGAATGGACCTTGCAAAGCCTGATCTAGACCTAGAAAAGGAATCAAGCTAATATTGCTCTGTAAATGTATGTGCAGAGGACCAAGTTTCTGCTTCTAAAACACTTCTGGAATCCAATGCTTTCCAAAAAGCCGCAGATGAAGTCAAGGCCCTGGTAGAGGGGGCCTTGACCCTTCCTGGAATGGATTTGTTATGGTGAGTACAACAGAAGGTAATGACATTAGATAACCATTTGGAAATAGTCTGTTTTGACACCAAATGTCCCTTCTTTTTATCTTCACAAGAAATGAAATGATCTGAAGGTCTGAAAGATTTACTTCCATCAAGATAGTGCCAGAGTTGTTTGTAGACATCCAAAGTATGGAATATCCTTTTGACCTCATTTTTGTGTTTAGGAAAGAACATGGGGAGATAGACAGTTGTAAACTTGGATACCACATTATGCATACAAGAAGGATTAATTCTCAAAGAAACCCTGTCCCCGTGGAAAATAAGACTGAGATGACTCATTACAAGAGCTTGCAACTCAGACATCCTTCTTGCAGAGGTCAGTGCAAAGAGAAAAACAGTTTTCCATATTAAGAACCTCAAGTCAGCCAAGTTAGCTGGTTCAAATGGAGCAACTGTTAGCTTCTCTAACACAAAATTAAGATCCCAAGGAGGCATCACCTATTGTTTTGCAGGCCTGTAATGCAAAAGCCCTATCAAAAACATTTGGACAAGAGAATACACTGAAAGAGGAGGATCCATGGGCAGACATGCTGAAAAGGTCAATAAATGAACCTAGAGAGAGGCGTAAGACAGGCCATAAGAAAGTAACTCACACAAATATTGTAAAACCAGAAAACAACTAGCCCTGAATGACTGCCAGTTATG
This sequence comes from Protopterus annectens, assembly GCF_019279795.1. NCBI lineage: Eukaryota > Metazoa > Chordata > Ceratodontiformes > Protopteridae > Protopterus > Protopterus annectens. The sequence continues at coordinate 631,933,751 of NC_056726.1, read as the reverse complement.
AGGTTAGCACCAACTAGAAAACGTTTTCCCATTTGCTAATATACGATTTTCTAGTAGCAGGCTTTCTTGCTTCCATTAGTACCTGCTGCACATCCTCAGTAAACAGGTGCCTAAAAAGAATTAAGACCGTATCATCCAGGTAGTCAACTGGAGTTGATTGGTGACAGAGTGTACTAAACACCCCTATTCTTGTGCGAGTAGATTCAGTCTGTGAGGAAGTTTGTGGTAATTGCCCTGGCCATTTCCAAAAGAAGGGGGAACAATGGTTGCCAAGTCAGAAGGCAGTCACCACAACTCTGGATGTTAGTGGAAAAGGTAGAGAAGCATGCAGGAACCTTCCTGTCCAAGGAAAAGAAAAAGAATCTTTCTTCCAAACCTTCTTCCATTGATTCATGGGGCAGAATATTGCCAGCTGATTGTTCACAGAGAATGCAAGGATGCAAAGAGGTCTACTTGAGTAACTCCCCACAGATGGATTAAATCTTGGAAGCCTATCTGAACTAGTTTCCATTCGTGAGGGTCTGCCCTTGTATTGCTTAGATTGTCTGCCACACAGTTTTGCTCTGATGGAATGTAGGATGGCTGTAAAGCAAGACTATGCTGTGAATCTATATCCCACACTAACTTGGCTAGTCTGCAGAGAGGGTACAATTTGGTTCCCCCTTGCTTGTTGATGTACCACAGTTGTAGTACTCTCTGTAGCAACATGGAGAGGTCCCATGATTCACAGAGCTGAGTGCCTTGATCAGAACAAGCATCTCCTCTATATTTATGAACGTGTTTCTGGCCTTGGTGCCCCACGTACCTAGCACTTTTAACTCTCCTGAAACTGCTCCTCTAGTGAAATCTGAGGTGTCTGTGGTGACTGACTGCTTTGGAACAGGAAGAAAAAGAGTCCTGGATTCAGGGATATCTGTTGTTTCTGTCAAACCCCAGCCCTGGGATCTAAAAAGTCAAGGGGCATTGGTGCTGGGACTAAAAGAGACTTTTGACACCACAGTATCTTTCTCATGTGGAGTCTTGCCAGGGGTATCATGAGAACCATATAAGCCATAAGAACCAAAATCCTGAGGTATTGCCTCTTGGTGAGAAAAGTCAGAGCAAAAAACCCTAGAAACAGATATATATTTTCCCCCTGGAAGAAAAGCTCATTGAACTGTTGTGCTCAGTTAAAATCCTAGAAACACAATCTTGACTGCTCACAGGAAAGATTTTTGAATGTTCTCTTGGAATCCCAGCATGTGTAAGAGATTTTTCACCCAAGAGAGAGATTTTTGAAATTTTGCAAAAAGACTGCAAAGATAAGAAAGTCATGTAAATATGGAAAATGTGGATACCTTGTACCCTGCAATGAGCTATAATTAGAGATATACACTGTTTGAACACTCTTGGTACAGTGGATAGTCCAAGGGTAAGGCAGTGAACTGGTAATGTGATCCAGACACACAAAACCTTAAGAAATGCCTGAAGTCTGGATGAGCAGGAATGTGATGATAACCATCTTTTAAATCTAATGTTACAAGGAAACTTGAATAAGGAAAAAGAGCAGGTAAGTGTCATCACTTTGAATTTGGGCAGCATCACAAATAGGTTTAGGAAAGAAAGATCCAGAAGTGGTCTCCAAGCATTTTTCTTTCTTTGGCAATAAAAAATTCCTTCAATAAAACCAGTTTCCAACCTGGGAAGAGAGAGCTGGTCCTATCACACACCGGGACAGCATTTGATGAAGTTGAAGTGGAAACAAAAGACTGCTGTGGAAGATTTGCAATTACTCCCTGGAACAGAGAAAATCGGCTGCTGTGGGGGGGGGGGGGGCAAAGTCTCCTAAATACTCATTTTGACATATCTGACTGTCCTTGGTTTTTGAAGTTTACAGAATTCTTCTTGGAATCCCTTGCCATTTCTTTTTAAACATCTGTTTACCTGTATTTTATTGAGACTGTTTATTTCTTACTAATACTGTATGAGGAATCAGAGAATCCTTTGAAAACTTGAAAAAGGAGGGCTGAAAAATCTTAGAGATCCCCTGTATCAGCTTACCCCTTTCGTCACACTTTTTGATCACCTCTACAGCAGAAGGGCTAAAACCTAAATCTCTAACCAAAGGAAAATTTGAAAATCTATTTTTAACATCATCCAGGAGTTTCTGAAAATGCAATCACTTAAACTTCTTCAAAATAGTGCCAGTGGTCATAGCCCTAGAAGTATCAGCAGAGTCATGCACACATGACTTCAACAACAGAAGAAATATTATTTAAAGCAGATTTTTCCTCACCAGATACAGGTGCAGATAAAATAGTCCTCATACTTTCACAGTTAGTCAAAACAAACCTTAACATACAAGCGTGACCATTCAACATTTTGAAAATAAAAGTTGCAGAGGCATGCACTTTTCCCCATAGTTAATATTCCCATCCTTTTTAGAAAGAGTAGAATTGGAATTTAAGTGTTTAGCAGCAGAAGGATTAACTAAAGCTATAGCTGCTGGATCAGTATTGGGAAGACTGTATAAAAACATAGAAGACCGAAGGGCTTTATACATCGTATCTGCCTTTTTAGGGACAGCTGTCCATCACGAAAATTGTAGGCATTAACACACATATCCTCCGGAGTTAACAGAAGCAAAGGAATTGGTGCAGGTTCTCAAAATTCATTCTGTAACAGCTTATATTACTTTTTGTGGGAGTGAGAAACCTCAGTGTCTTCCACTGAAAACACTGGCACATTCTACAGCCTCAGAAAGAAAGACCCCCCACCACCACCACCATGAATCAGAAACTGAGATCTCCTCTGAGTCTGAATCAGAAATCTGAGAAGAAAACCCTATATCTGTCCCTTCATCCTCCTGTCCAGATTCAGAATCTTGAACCTCTTTAGGAAAGGAGGTTTCCTTCTTTCTTTTACCAGAAACTAATGTATAAGAAGGATTAATAACCTGAATTTAACCCTGAGCCAAACCCAGTAAACTACTCCCTCTAACAACATTTGAGAAGTAGATACATGCTTAGTTTTCTGTTTCTTTTTGACAGGAAAAATTAGATCAATGGTGTTATCAGTGGCAGCAGCAGCTTACCCATAGATTGGTACAACATTCTGACAAGACAGGGCAGCCTTCAATTATCCCTCTCACAGGACTGTGGCTCTCCCTTGCCCAGTGAGGGGACTCCAACAGCTGCAGAGGAAGTGGTTAGTCCCCAGTTCATAGTGGCTGAAGGTGCTACACAAGAGGGATCTAATGGCTACAGCAGACTCAATCCATCTGTAGCTAAAGCAAACTGTTAGCATGCTGTGATGGCGAAGGCTGTTTCTTAACTTTTTCTTTCTGTGGCTGAAAAGACTGACAGACTGTTCCACAGTCAAGCCAAAAATGGTGCCTCTTTCCTGGGGAAAGCAAGCAAGTGCCTGTAAAAAAATAAAAGTCTAAGTCACTTTTTTAACAGAAAATATAATAAAAAGCACTTTAAAAACACTGCCAGCCCACAAAGTAAAATAAGTATGATTTCTCCACAGAAAAATGGTTTTCAGTTACTTTAAACACCTTTTAAAGTGACAGAAAAAAAAACATTGCTCCCGTTTAAAAGTACAGTACAGTTGTCTCATGACAGTTTATTAAAATTCAAACTCTTAGCTTTAAAATAACTTTCCTGAAGAAGAAGAAGATATTAATAACAAACAAAAATTATTGAATGGAAGTTTTTCCCCCAAGGGAACTTACCTGGCCAGCAAAGGAGCAGCACAAGCAGAACATCAATCCTTGAAAGTCTCAGAAGAGCATATTCTTTGGAGGCAGTAAAGCTCTGAAGGGCTTGGCACCCAAACTTATCTTTTAGTCAGCTCAGCTCAAGCTACCAGACAGTTTGGGCCTATGAAAGCTGCCTTGAAGCAGGCAGGACATAACCCATATAGCTAAGGCTACTGATCAATATGATCACTGCTGCAGTAACAACAGCAGTGATCAATATAATTAACAGCCCACGTTTCCTACTTCTTCTGTGTACACTCACTAACTTGTCCATACTGGACTTTATGAGCCACATAGCTTCTCCAAAGAAGGGGGTCAGCCATGGGGAGTGGGCAACAGGGCAGGAAGAACTTAACTGTTCTTACCGCTCATGGACATAATGGCCTCCAGTTCCACATACTAAGAACCCAGGAGAAAGAAAGTCCCCTGCATCCCTCCAACTCAAGAAGAAATAAAACTTCTCTACAGCAGATGTGTGTGGGATCAAAAATGCAAGGGACTATACCAGGTGCTGGATGACTAGGTCTTGGTGATCAGGGACAAACCCACCAAAGGCAGTGAATGATCATGAAAGACCTGACTAGGCTCACGGCTGGCATCAGGTCATATTTCCTAAGGGTATCTGCCTGCATCTGTGAGAATGGGCCCTGTCAGACTTCAAACATCTGTCTGAAATCCAAGTTCTAAGACATGAACTTTAGTGTGGGGAGACCTGGTAGACTCTGCTGTACATGAATCATCAAACCTGGTTGGAACCTGACCAGGGTTAAGTCCACTTTCATGAGTACAACAACAAAGCTATAGTCAGGCAGCTCAAGAAGGTCATTCTCGGGAATCAGACCAGCCAAAGACATGGTCTTGCTGAATGACAGAAGAGACAGAGTCATTAACACCCTGATAGGAATAGGATCTGACTGTTGCACCTCTCAGAAGCCCATTCACTATCTTCTGAGATGGTGACAAGAGTACCTAGAGGGCCCCTAATGAATGATGAGTCACTGTATATGAGAACTAAACAGCCAATTCCAAAACTGACTGAGCCAAGAGGCCTGACTGACACCTACTCGCCATCTCTCTGGACTTCTGATGGTGCTCTACTGGAGATAGAGATATGTCTCTGGGAGACTTTCCTGGATGACTGTGTAAAGAACTTTCAGATAGTCCATTCTGGTACAAAGATAGGCCAACCCCCTCCCCCCCGACATCTGTATGTGGCTGGGTTAAGATGGTTACAATTATGGCAGTACTTCATGTCATACTGTTTTCCCAAGCAGAAGAACATGTTATTGGATGTCTTGCTCACATTTTTGCAGCCACATGAACATATAAAACATTTTGCAACTTTAGATACCAAGTACAGCAAAATTACACCAATGTAAGTCGGCTCAAGCTACAAATTGTGCAAGTATCAGAAAACAATGGGGGTGATCCAACATTCTCTCTAGAGAGCAGCATGCACATTATGCATTGACATATGGTGCCTCCCTAAATGAGGGAACCTCAAAGACAAAGTACTGAACTTGAATGGAAAAGAGTATGAACCCATATGCAGATCTAGCTATTAAGGTGCCCACTGAAATCATCTTTTTCTATCAAAAAATGCCTTAAAATACTTCATATACAGAAAAAAATAACCAACAGAATAAAGACCTCTTTAAAAAGAAATTGTTTGCCAAATTAAGGTACCCAATAATTAAAACATCTATGTAAAAGAAGGGCAAACCTGGAGGTGAACTTTTCAGATAAAGAATGAAAAAGTCTGAATGGCCATTTTAACAAGTGGATAATGACATCTTACAAGTTTGTAGCTGTAGACAATCCAACTTGTTGTGAATACAACATAAAACCAACATTAATCAGGAGCTACAAAAGATCCTTATCTGAATATTGTCAGATGAGAAGGTACCACTGCAGCAGAAATGATAACATTACAATGAAATACTGAATGTAACACAATGAAAAAAACATGTGTGTGTTGATATTCTGTTTTAAAAACAGAACAATGCACAGAGGGATATTAAATGTTACAAAATGTAGCTAAAAGTGGCATTATATTTAAAAACAAGATAAAACAGAATTTTAGAAAACATTTTAAGAAAGAGAACAAGAGAATGATCTGAATAAAGGAATGATAAATGCAGCCAATTACAAAGTAAAAAATAATTTTAAACACAGTACATACTGCTCACAGTCTACAGGTTTCTTATTTTTTTTCCACCGCAATATCGCTTTTTCTGTTATTAATGACTCTCCAGGAACTTCAGGAATATTCATAGCTTTAGCAAACTGAGAAGCACCACGATCAGTTAGCAGTACATGGCCAGTCTAGACAAAAGAAAAGAATTACATTAGTTTGTTCAGTTGGTCTTAGAATGCTATATGAACATTTTTTCTTTATACTGCAACAACTGAAAAAATCTCTGCTGAAAATCAAGCTGTCACAGGGAATGAGAAAATGCACAGTGTCTGCCAAACAATTTCCAGAAGTACAACAAAAGGTTTATATAAACCATGGTTCGGATTCATAATCCAGTATGCATAGCAAACCACTACTCAGAAGCCATGCAAAGGATGTGGGGATTCAAAAATAATGCATTATGCATTGCATCCTTACCCATGAGCCACTCCACAAAGCAATCTCTTGAATATGAATCCCATCCCACCTTTGAAAAAAAAGTGGTACATATCTATGCAGTGCTCACCATGAATGAACACACACACACACACACACACACACACACACACACACACACACACACACACACACACACACACACACACACACACAGTACATGGATTCAGATACCTGGATAAATGAATTATCTTCAAATGACCATTCTCTTCTCTGAATGGGCAAAAGACAGAATGCAGCTATACATAATACACATAGATACAAATAAGGAAATAATAAAGACGTTATGTACTCACCATAACATTCCATCTGTGTTGTCCATTTTCATTCTTCCTCAACTCTTGGGTTTGGACTTGACTCGACTTTAGCTTGTGGCCACCAAAAAGCTCTTGCTCTCCTCCCTTACCCATAAGGCACCAACCCCTAACATACCTCAGATCTTGTTTGCTGTTTGACATAAAGTATAAAGTACTACTACATAGCTCCTAACAGAAGAAACCATCCCTGGAGCACAACATGAAGGACAGCGGTGTCCTTATAAACTCTCATTCATTCAGAAATTAATTGTGAAAAAGGTTGGGGGTTGGTGAGTAGGAAGTTGAGGAAGAATGAAAATATACAGCACAGATGGAATATTATGGTGTGTACTTAACTTCTTTATCTGATGTTGTCAATTTTCATTCTATCCTCAACTGTTGGGGCAGAGTCCCCAGCTACCTAAAATCCCAGGTGGACTCTAAGGAAGGATATTCCTGAGCACAGTTGAGCCAAAGGCCACTCTTCCCCCTGAGATCAGATCCAGTTTATAATGGGTAATAAAGATGTGAGAATTGGTCCAAGTTGCAGCCACACATATGTCATCCATGGATGCCCTAGAGAGCAACACTGAAGACGTTGCCATGGACCTAGTTGAATGGGCTCTTAAAGGTCATGGTAAGGATAGTCACAATTTGCTGTAGATAAATGATAAGCAATCCTTCAGCCATCTGGCTAAGGTTACCTTTGCAACTGGTATTCCCAATTTGGCATCCGCAAAGGCCACAAATAATTGCTCTTTCTAATTTATTTTTGTTTTATGCAAGTAAAAACATAGTTTTCTGTGAACATACAACAAATGCAACATATTTTCACCTCTGTTTGTAATTTGTAAATTTAGGAAAGTAAACTGACAAATTAATGAACTGACTGATATTGTATTCTGACACCAACTTAGGAAGGAAAGAAGCATTGGTATGTAATGTGACTCTTTCCTTATGAAAGACCAAGTAGGGAGGTTTAAAGGACAATGCTTAAATTCTGAAATTCTTCTAGCAGAGGTAATGGCCTCTAGAAAGAAAGTTGTCCAGGTCAGGAACTTAAGATCACACTTAGCTGCTGGTTCAAAGGGAGAATGAATGAATTAAGGCCTGCAGTACCAAATTCAAATCCCATGGAGAAGTAGGAGCTTTATACAGGGGATTAGGCAGGAGTGTGCCCCTCTAAAATGCTTTACAAATTTTAGAAGAAGCCACAGAAGAATTTTCAAATCCAGTATGAAAATTAGAGATTGCTGCTAACTGAACTTTAACTGTCAAAGAGCTAACTCCCTCATTAAAAATCACTGCCACAAATTCAAGCATACTATGTACAGGAGCTGAGAAAGGTTCAATGTGTTTTTGTTGTGCCCAGCAAACAAACATTTTCCATTTACTTGTGTAAAGTTTTCTTGTAAAAGGCTTATGGGAAGATAAAATAATATGACAAACGTGTGAAGAGAGGACTGGTTGTCTGGCTATTAACAGAATTGGAGAAACCACACCATCAACTTGAGGTTTGAGATATCTGGATGAATCATACCCTGTCGGGTGAGTCAGGAGATCTAGAATCGGATCCAGAATCCAAGGTTGGTAAAGCAGATGAGGCCATAGGAAGAGGAACCAAATCTGTCAACGGCAGTAAGATGCAATGAGGATGACTTTGCTCTTCAACCTCTGCAGGACTTTTGGACTTGGGGGAATTGGTGGATAAACATAAAGTACACCAAGGGCCAATCATGGAGTACAGCATCCCTTGGTGATTCCCCCATAGGGGGAAATTAGGGCAAAGTAGCTGCTGCATTTGTTGTTTAGGGGAAAAGCAAAAAGATCACAGCAAGGCTGGCCCCATTCATGGAAAATCATTTCTGTCACTTTCATGTTGAGAGACCACTCATGAGGTTGAAGAATGGATCTGCTCAATTTGTCTGCTATCACACTGGACTTCCCCAGAATGTGTGTTACTATGAGAAAGTGGTTACATGAGATCTCCCATTGCCACACTCTCAGTGTTTCTTGACACATGGCGTATGATCTGGTTCCTCCTTGTTTGTTGATGTACCAAACTACTGACATATTGTCTGTTTGAATCGCAATTGTCCCTAAAGGGAGAGCATCCTGGAAGGCCTGCAACTCTAAAAATACTCTTATCTATAGGACATTGATATGCGAATTGGCCTCCTTGGGGGACCAAGTGCCTTGGACTGTTTTCCCCAGGAAGTGCCCCCCCCCCCACAGTCACTATGGCCTTGGATTGAGAGAGAATGAAAGGACAGCCTTATAGAACCTGATCTGAATCCACCACCAGAGATATCTCTTACATGCATGAGTGATTCTTATTTGTCCTGACATGCACTGGTAAAGAATCGACCACTTTGCTGCTAGCATCCACTGAAGAATTCTCATATGAAATCTTGCTAGAGGAACTAAGATTATGAAAGCCGACACTGACCCCAAGACCTGAAGGATCAATCAGGCTGAAATTTTGGTACTGCAAATTATTATTCTGACTTGTAATCTGATATTCTGTACTCTTGAGAAAGGAAGAGAAGCTGCCACTGATATCGTGTTGAAGACTGCCCCTATGAATTCTCATGTTTGAGTTAGTTGTAACTGAGACTTCTCGTAATTTATGGTTATCCCCAGATGAGAACAAATTTGAAGTATGTGATCTCTTGCTCTTATTAGCAGATGCCTGCTTGGAAGAGCAATGAGCTGGTTGTCTAGATATGGAAACACTTTGAGTTCTTGCAGTCTTAGGTTAGCTGCTACCACTGCCATGCATTTGGTGAACACCCTGGTGGCTGTGATGAGGCCAAAGGGCTGTGCTCTGAACTGATAGTGACTGGCTCCCAGCTGGAAGCACAAGTAGCTTCTGGACTGTCTGTTCATCTTTATGTGATAGTATACATCCTGAAGGTCTATTGAGCACATCCAGTCGTCCTTGCCCAGGAAGGTTAGAATGGACTGAACTGTGACCATCTGAAACTTTATTTGTTGAACTGACTTGTTCAAAGTGTTGAGATCCAAAGCTGGTCTCCAGTCTCCTGTTTCCTTTGCCACTAATAAGCATCTTGAGTATGTTCCATATTTTAATGGTCTGATGGAACCTCTTGGATGATATTTTTCTAGCAGCTTATGTATTTCTAGTGCTGCTGCTTTCCTCTGACTGGGTGGAACATCAGGAATTTTGCATACAGTTGGAGGTAGGAGGGAAATGGGAATTAAATAACTTCTGGAAATAATCCTCTACACCTAAGTATCTCTTGCTATCTCTACTCAAGCTCTTGGGTGCAGGGATAGTAGACCCCCCTCCCAGAATGCCTTCAGTGGTGAACAATTAGCCCTTCTTTCAGGAGTGCTGGTGGGGTCTATCAGAGAAAGAATCTCTGGACCCCTGGTTTTATGGGTCTCTTCTACCACTGGGATGGTGTCATCCATTAGAGTTCTCCCCTCTGTCCCTAGGGGAACTATCTCCACTTGTGTCCTGGAAAGGACCCTGGGACCTTCTGAACCACATCTTCTGATCCCCTCGTTGAGTCCCAGAAAAAGATCTTTGAGGGGTCAAAAAACATATGCCCACTGCAGAGAGGGTCTTTCCATCCTTCTCACACCTGGAGAGTGTGTCTTTTGCTTTTGAGTCACACAATGAACTGCTGTCAAAGGGTGCACAAAGAAAGAGGACTTGAAAGGCTCCACAAAATCACATAAGCACATCCAGGCATGCCTCCTAATGAATATGCCTGAACCCACTGCCCTTGAGGTCTCTTCGGCTCCATGCTAGATAAGACTCATGGATGAATTTGAAATGGATTGAAGGGTAGCTAACTCAGGGAACACAGAAGACTGGGCCTTAGCAGTAATTGTCCCAGAAAGGGATTTTGTAAGTTCCTTAATCAAGTCCCTTTGTAGCCTAGTAAAATGTGCCAAATAGTTCAACGACCTAAGAGCAAAGGTCGCTAATGCATAAAAACTCTTTCCTAATCTGCCCGTTGTTTTAGACTCCCTGTTAGGGGGCTAAACAGATGAATTTTGCTCAGGCAAGTTCCTTCTTGGTGGCTGCTGCCACAACCATGGCATCTGCTGACACCCCCTTACTCCTAAATTCATTCCAAACAGGTGTTGCCAAAATCTGATCTGGCCTCTTAAAGACTGGCTCAACTGAGTCAAGTTCCTTCCATGCCCTCCTAGAGACCAAATCAATGAGCTCATCTGTGGTCAAAGTAACCCAGGAGGTACACAGGCCAGCTCCAAAAGTTTCCAGAAATACTGATTCCTCCAGTGAAGGGACCAACTACTTCTCTGCTTAAGCATCTTGAGAATGTATCCAAATGAGAAGTCTTCCAAAGGTGATCATGGGGACCCTTCTCCTTCATCAAAAGCAGTATCGTCAGTGACTGATTCTTGCAAAGTCCAAGTGCCTCCACTTGCACTTCCTCTTCCAAGGGACTTCCTCAGTGGGATGTTCCGATGAAGTGTCAGAACAGACTGCATGACCCTGTTGGGTGGTCTGGATGCCTTGAGCTGGCTGTCCCTGTGGAATAGAATGATGTAGCTCTAGGCATACAGACATCTGAGAATTAGATTGGAGATCCAAAGGGAATGGATCCGTCAATCCTGCCATAACAGAAAACACTATCTTCACAATCTCATAGCAGATTTCTCAAAAGAAAAAGAAGACAGAGGGTCCAAGAAGGCAGGCTTCTGGAGCACTGCCTCCATCTGCCCCAAGAGCAACCTCCCTGAGGTGGAAGTCAGAGCGAAGCTATCCAATGCCGAAGCTCTGAGGGGCAGAGATGCCTCCAAGAACCTCAGAGTTGACTCTGGTGCCTCAGACCCAACATGGCAGCTTCGGCTCCGAGACTCATCCAGATCTGAAGAAGTCAAAGACAGTGCACTCACAGAAATCTTCTGATCCTAAGATAATGATAACTTCGGATCCAAAGATAATGGTACCTTTGGATCTGAACCAGATGGACCCAGAAGGTTCAGATCCAGGGACTCTGAAACAACTAGTGGGATCAGAGAAGATGCAGGCAATGGTGGTGTAACAGATGAATGGGCTCCCTAACCAAAGGGGGTAGGAGCCAGAAGAACACCTATCTGTATCTGCAGCAAGAGGAATCTTTTCATCATTCTGTCTGCATCTTCATTGGTTCATAGGTTCATAGGTTTATACTAGGCTATCTGCCCTAAGGCATTTATTTCCTCAGTTAGATGTCTGGATGAATGAGATGAGGCAAGGGATGCTGACCTGGAATGTTGTTTCTTCAGAAAGTGCGAAGGAACCCTAGAAGACACTGGATCCTAGGATGGAAAATATTTTGTTCTTGGTAGTATCTTCAGATCTGAAAAGCTTGGATCAGAAGATTTTTTCATTAGATCCGAAGGGGAGCGGAAATTAGCACATTTCTCCAGTCTCTTTTTTGGCAGCTCAGAGGAAGGAGTTGAAGAAGTGGACGGTCTTGGAGACTTAGTCAAACTGTCTTTAGTTTTAGTCTTAGGGGACTGAGCTCCAGTGATAGCCTCTCCAAAAGAAGCTATCCCTTTAAAATTAGTTTATGTTTTCTATCTGCTACAGCCGTAGGACTGAAATTTTTGCAGACAGAACAATCTTCTTGCAGATGTTGTGGTCCTAAACAATAAACACACAGTGTGGGCATCTGAAAGTGGTAACGTATGCCCACACTTCTGGCACTGTTTGAAGCTGGCAGGTCCTTTATCAGACATGATGAATCCTGACAGAAAAGGGGATAAGGAAAAAGAAAACGTAATCACTTTTTCTAACATGTTACAGGGAAAAAGAAATACCATCAATGCTACAAAGAACTACACTAACATGTACTATAGAAAAAGATACTTATAGAATATAAGAAAAAAAATATTAACTGTGGTAAAATAGAATTACACTCAGTGTAAAGGGTAAGGGAAATATATATTTATATGTTAAAGAAGAGAGAAACTAACAAGAAAAAAAAAAAACATTTCAATACAAGCTCAAGACCTCAGGCTGACTACATCTTTTGCAAAAAGTGGCAAACGAGATCTGACACATGTTAGGGGTTGGTGTATAATGGGTAAGAGAGGAGCTTGAGAGCTTTTTGGTGGCCACAAGCTAAAGTAACAGCCGAGTCGGATCTAAGGATCAGCTCCAAAACCCAACAGTTGAGGGTAGGATGAAAATTGGCAACATCAGATAATGAAGTTATGTTCTTACAATAAGGTTCCATCTGTGTCGTTGATCTTCATTCATCCATTACTGATAGGTATCGGTTCCATCCTCAGAAATGAGTCGGCCATTATAACAAGCTTACGCCAGCCAAAAAAACTCTCAAGCTAAGCTTAACCATAGTGCCTCTCTCTCTATGACTTCAGATCGAGTTTGCCCATTAGAAAGAAAGAGAGAAAGCGGAGGCTTTATCTGAGCAAATTCCCTATCATAAGGTAAGACCAAATTCGAACCTCCAGGAGTCTTTTGGAGGGGGATGGCGGCCGGGAGGTAATGAATGAATCAACAACAGCGATGGAACGTTATGGTAAGAACATAACTTCTTTATCTGATGTTGTTAATCTTCATTCATTCATTACTGATGGGACAGAGTCCCTAGCTGCTTTATTTCCTGGGAGGCCCGATGGAAGGATATTCCAGAGCACCACTGCACCAAAGGAAGCTCTCCCCTGGAGACCACATCCAATTTGTAATGAGTGATAAAGGTATGAGGGGTTGCCCACGTTGCTTCTACACAAATGTCATCCATAGAAGCTCTTGCATGGAAGGCAACAAATACTGCAACTGATCTGGTTGAATGCACTTTGACCTTAGTTGGTAAAACAGCTTTGTTTTGTTGATAGGTAAAGCAAATGCAATCTCTCAACCATTTAGACAGATTCGCTTTGGAAACAGATCTTCACAACTTTTGTCCTGAGAAGGATACGAATAATTGGTCAGATTTTCATAGTGATTTAGTCTTGTCCAAGCAGAATCACAATTGCCTATGCACATGAAGAAAATGTAATGAATATTCTCCTTTGTTAGAAAGATTTGGAAAGAAGGCTGACAGATCAATTGTTTGATTAATAGTCAAATCCAAAATGACTTCGGGTAAGAAAGTGGGATTAGTCTGGAGAGATACTCTTTTCTTTATGGAAAACCATGTAAGGACATTTTATGCATAAGGCCTGTAGTTCAGATATTCGCCTTGCTGAGGTAATAGCTACCAAAATTAAGTTTTCCAGGATAAAAAATTTATATTACAAGTAGCAGCAGGTTCAAAAGGAGGATAAGTCAAGGATTGTAGGACTACTGTCAGATTCCAGGGATTGACTGGCTCTTTGAAGGGTGGTCTAATGTGCATGACACCTTTCAAAAGGTTTTACAGAGACGGTGAGAAATCAAGGACTAGTCCTGGAAACCATTGTGGAAGTTAGAAATAGCCGCCAGGTGTACTCGAATAGTTGAAGCTGCTTCTCCTGAATGCATTAGATTCGATAAATAGTCCAGTACCGAAGTAAGTGGAGCTGAAAAGGGGTAGATTCCCTTCTCTCAAGGCAAAATTATGAATCTTTTCCACTTGCTGAGAAAGTTTCCTGGTGGATGGTTTATGGGAAGGCAGAAGAATGTTATGTACAGGGGAGGATAGATTGTTTTGCCTGGTAATTACTGGAAGTGGAGGAACCAAGCTGTCAGCTTGAGACTTGATATGTTTGGATGTATCAACACTTGCGGGTGCGACAGCAATTGCGGACTTGGATCCAGAATCCATGGTTGGTGCATTAGGTGAGACCAAAAAAAGGGAAACCAAACTTGTCAGGGCCAGTAGGGTGCAACGAGGATTACTTTGTATCTCAAGCAAAGAGCTTTCTTTAGAAATTGTGGGATCAGAGGAAGAGGAGGGAAAGCATAAAGAAGTCCCGTGGACCAATAATGTACTAGAGCACCACTCAGGGACTTCCCCTGCAGGAGAATTAGGGCAAAGTAGCTGCTGCATTTGTGATTTGTGGGAGATGCAAATAAATCGCAGCAAGGCTGGCCCCAGCTACTGAAAATTTTCACCACTATGACAGGGTTGAGAGACCACTCGTGAGGCAGAAGAATGCATCTGCTCAGTTTATCTGCAATTACGTTAAAATCCCCGGGAATGTGTGCTGCTACCAGAAAGTGGTTGGAAGATATCACCCATTGCCAAATTCTCATGGCTTCTCGACACAATGGGTAGGACTTGTTTCCCCATTGTTTGTTTATATACCAGACTATGGACATGTCCGACTGGATAGCAATTGTCCCTGCTGGGAGGACAGACTGGAATGCTTGCAATGCTAGAAGAACTCCCCTCAGTTCTAGAACACTGATATGCAGGTTGGTCTCCATGGGGGACCCAAGTGCCTTGGACTGTCTTTCCCTGGAAATGCCCCCCCCCCCAATCAGGGAAGCATCTGTGGTCACTATGGCCTTGGGCTGAGAGGGGGAGAAAAGATGACTTCATAGGTGTTTTTTGGATTCATCCACCAAAATAAGTCTTGTTTGCATCGATTTGTTATGCGTATCTGAAAGGACATAGGATGAGTCAAAGGGGTCTCCCTGTTGTAGAAGGAAGTAGTAGTCGACAAAAACAACAAAAATTGATTGGTCAAAGTAGAGCCATAAAGACGACAGAGTGGACTATTCAGGATAAGAAAGAAATTATGTATTGTTACTATTATGTAAAAAGCCCAGAATTTCCAGACACAAGATATACAAAACGATTAAGAGAGAAATTTGAGGAGAAAAATACTTCCGTAGGAAAAACTGTCACAAGCTACAAATAAAAATTTGCGTTCATTAATACAACAGATTTTTGAAAAACAGTATATAGATCAATAAACTTTGATCTCGTTGGAAAAAGAAGCCTCTGAGGAAGTGAGAAAATATAAACAAAACCTAGAGATATTTGAAAAATATAAAAAAGGAATATGGATATGGGAAAGGAACAGTGATTTGATATGGAGCAATATTTATGCAAAGGAGAAAGCCAAGTTAACTAATATACAGAAAGCAGTTTCAAAGATATTCAAAGTAAAATACAGGCAAAGGCATCCAGATATGGAAAATTTCACAATAAAAAGACTAAAAGCACAAAGATTTAATGTAGAAAAGACGATTAGTAAAGTAAAAGTTAAAGAAATAGAAGTTGAAGTTATGGAGTGCCTGCGAAGTTAAGGATTTAATGTAGAATGTTTAAAACAGACTACATCACAGCATGATGGAGTGAGTCCCCAGAATAAGGAAAAGCAAGAAGATCAGGAGACATGTGAAGAAGAAATATGGACAGGGGAAAGGAAATGAGATTTAATATGGTGTAATATTTATATAAAGGAGAAAGCAAAAACTAACCAATACAAAAAGAGCAGCACCAAAGATATTTAAAGAAAAATACAGGGAAAGGAATCTGGATATGGAAAACTTTACAATACAAAAAATAAAAAGACTAAGAGGAAAAGTAGAAAAAGAGATTAGTAATGGAGAAGTCAAAGAAATAGAAATTGAGGTAATGGAATAGCTGCAAGGAGAAGGATTCAGTGTAGAAAATCAAATGCAGAAAGCACCACAACAGGATAGAGCAATGCGTATCCAAATTAAGGGGAAACCAGTGGAACAGGAAGCAACAGGTTAGGTGCCATATCAAGATATTTTGGAGCCTTCCATTGGAAACCAGTATAAAAGTTCACTTGAAGCTAGACAGGAAGAAAAGGAACAGAAAACTGTGGAAACTCTGATGCAGTCAGTGTTGAGGAGTGATAGGCCAGTGAGTTTCCATATGACAAAACAACAGATGACACAGGATGAAATTTAACAGAATGTGCCAAAAGAAGAGGTTATAGAACTTTCTATAGAATGCCCGCAGGAAATGGAAAACAAGGGATGTGCCCTCAGTATGGAAGAAAAGGAGTTAAGAGAAGAGTTGCTTGATTTAATAGCCAAAGACATATACATCAAGATCAATGAGAGAAATAGACTGCAGAAGGTTAATAAAACCCCAAAAGTCAGAAGCTTGATAAAACAAATTAACACAGTAATTAGGACTGTCCAAAGAGATCCATGCCATATAACAGAAGTAAACAGAATATATTACTGTGCTGCTAAATTAATAACTGATAAAATTCTACCACAGGAACATGGGGTAGTGAGGGAAAAGCGAGGGAGGAAGAAAGCGAATACCATCATGGAAATATCGACTAGAGAAAACTATAAAGTAGCTAAGACAAGTAGTGTCATTGTTAGAAATTTATAGAAGAGGAAACAGATCAACAAAAATATTAAGAAAGACAGATGTGATAAAAGTAGAGAGCAGTATTAGAACAGATCAGGATCTATTATGCATTATTGGAGATAAACTAAACATTTCAAAACAGGCGGAAAGACTCAGAAGATACGAAGATAAATATAAAGCAAAAGCACAAAATAAGCAGTTTAATGATGACCCAAAAATGTTTTATAGAGAATTGGGAAATAAGGTAAAAGAAAATGATAGACCGCCGAAAAAAGAGGAAGTAGATACATTTTGGAGACGTATCTATGAAGATCCTGTGAAAAATAACAAAGATGCTAAATGGATAGAAGAAGTAAAAGAAAGAATAAGAAGTTTAAAGGTACACGGATATGAAATGGGATGAAATAACAGCTACAGCGATTGAAACAAAGTTGAGAAAAGGCTCTGATTGGAAAACCCCAGGCCCAGATGCAGTGCCTAACTTTTAGCTTAAAGTATTAACTTCTTTACACAAGGATCTAGCCATGAGTAAGAACTATTTATATGCCACAAAACCAAAAATAGGGTATTTGGCACAAGTAAAACCACGAAAGAAAAAAGGAATAAGGAATTTCAAACCATGTATAAAAGGTGGACTTGTTTACTGAAGGGTATCTGAAGAAGTCGGTTTGTCAAGACGAAAACGCAATTTTGTTTTAAAGCGTTTATGTGGTTTAGTCGTGTTCCTAGTGGATTAATAAAATTTTGTTGCTGATATCGGTGGCTCAAACTATTTATATGCACATCCCGAACAGACACTGTACTGGTTAACAACAGGAAAAGCAATGCTCTTAGAAGAGTGAACCTGCAAGCTACGCTAAAAATTATAGACCAATAACTTGTCTTCCGACAACGTATAAAATATACACGGGGATTGACATCGACAGAGTTTATAGTCATTTAGAAGAAAACTCAATTATGGCAGTAGAACAAAAGGGCAATAAAGGAAAGTCATATGTGACAAAGGACACTTTGTTGTTAAATAAAGTTATTGTGGAGAACTGTAAAAAAAGGGAAGAATCTAAGTATGGCATGGATTGACTATAAAAAAGCATTTGATAGTAGCCCACATTCATGGATAAAAGAGTACTTAAAAATGTATAAGGTACATCCTACACTTATTGATTACATTACAGTAACCATGAAACAGTGGCAGGCCACTTTGCAATTAAGCCATGATAAAGGACAGATTATTATCCCAGGGATAAAAATCCAAAGGGGGATATTCCAGGGTGACTCTCTTTTACCGCTGCTATTTTGCCTTGCCATTAATCCATTAAGCTGTTTACTTAACAGCTGAGGTCATGGCTATAATTTGGCTTCTAGAAAACAACAAAGTCTAATGACAATGACTTCTCATCTTCTCTTTGTCGATGATTTAAAATTGTATAGCTCATCAGATGAGGAACTGAAAGCACAGCTGCAGGTTGTCAAAACTTTTTCAGATGATACTGGAATGTCATTTGGTCTTGATAAATATGCAAAAGCAACCTTTAAAAAAGGAAAATTGCAGCACCAGGAAAACATCAGTTTGGGACAAGAATGTGATATAAAAAAACTTGAGCAAGAGGGGGTGTATAAATACTTGGGAACTGATGAAGGATCAGCAATAAAACATGAACAAATGTGAATAAAACTTAGTAAGGAGTACTTTAGAAGACTTAAATTAATCGTGAAAACAGCATTGACACCTAGGAATAAGATCCAAGCTATAAATCAATTTGCTCTTACTGTCCTAACTTACAGTTTTGGAGTGACTGACTGGCCCCAAAAAGTGTTGGATAAATTGGATATTAAAACAAGAAGGATGCTTCATGCTCACCAAATGATTTATAAAAATCAGTTTATACCAAGATTATATATTACCCGTTCTAAAGGAGGGATGGGCATCCTTGAAACTGATTACATGTATAGATCTGCAATCGTGGGACTCCATATATATCTACTGATCTCACAAGATCCAAATGTGGTGAAAGTTTTGAAACATGAGGAGAATAAATCTAAGATGACATCTCTGCTTAATTTAGCAAAAGCATATCAACGTCAAGCAGGAATGGAAATCACACCAGAAGTGGATAAAAACCAGGCAGCAACTGAATGTGCTAAAAAACAAAAGAAGAATATAAGGTGAAGGACCAGATGAGAAGGCAAGAAATGTGGAAAAAACATAAATATAGTTGCAAGTATAGAAAACTTCTGGAAGTGCCTCATGTTGATCAAGAACAACTGCAGGAATGGTTAAGGAGAGGTGAATTTACATCAAGAAATGAAAAGTTAATATTGGCAACCTAAGACAGTGGGCTACGTACACAATGGTTTACTAAGTCCATTGAACATGTGGGAGAAACAGACATATGTAGGTTTTGTGGAACCGAATTGGAAACAGTCACACACCTTATTGCTGGTTGTGACTCTCTAATGGCAGAGGGACTGTATACTGAAAGGCATAATAATGTGGCGAGATTGTTACACTGGAGATTGTGCAAACATTATGGTATCGAAGTGGCTGAAAAACACTGGAAACATGAGCCATAGAGAATCATAGAAAATGATGAAGTTTACATCACATGGGATCACCCAATACCAACAGTCCAAAAGATAGATGCTAGAAAACTGGATATAGTGGTACAAGAAAAGACAAAAGTAGCATTGATCATTGAAAGCGCCACACCTAGTGACTACAGTGTCTTGCGTACAGAGAGACACAAAGTCATAAAATGGGTTCATATTATAAGCACGAAAACTGAATCACGCGAACACCTATTGAGCAACACGGAAAGAGCGAATAACCACAGTATTGAAGGTATGAACGGATACCGCCGTAGGGAATCCTTCCTTTTGCTTCAATGGAGTGCGATCTCGGAGTTGGTGTATTTAAGTAGGGGGGGTGTAGGGGTGCAGGCGGACTTGGCCCCCTGCATACAACAGTTAGTGACAGTATTTGTTTGTTGGTTTTGTCGTGTTTGTGATTCGATGTTTTGGGCTTTCGCCCTTTACGTGTCGTTCAATAGGTGTTCACACGATTCAGTTTTCGTGCTTATAATATGAACCCCATAAAAAAGCGCCACACCTAGTGACTACAGTGTCTTGCTTGCAAAGAGACACAGAGTCATAAAATGGGTTCATATTATAAGCACGAAAACTGAATTGCGCAAACACCTATTGAGCAACACAGAAAGAGCGAATAACCACAATATCGAAGGTATGAACAGATAATGCCGTAAGGAATCCTTCCTTTTGCTTCAATGGAGTGCGATCTCGGAGCTGGTATATTTAAGTAGGGGGGTATGGGGGTGCAGGGGGGCTTGCCCCCTGCATACAACAGTTATTGACAGTATTTGTTTGTTGGTTTTGTCGTGTTTGTGATTCGATGTTTTAGGCTTTCGCCCTTTACGTGTTGCTTAATAGGTGTTTGCGCGATTCAGTTTTCATGCTTATAATATGAACCCCATAAAATGTCACGATCTGCAGGTAGAGACAATAGCCATATGGAAGAAAGATACCCAGACAATTCCAATAGTAGTAGGAGCAACTGGTCTTATAAAAAAGAATTTACAATCGTATTTAGATAGGTTACCAATTCATGTAACAACGTACGAATTGCAGAAGGAGTCATTACTGGGCACATTGCAGATACGGCAAAGAGCACTTTTGGCTAACATCAAAGAGTGAAACAATACTAATTTCATGAACTTTAATCATACTTTGACTTAGGAATGGGGTCCATCCCCGTCATGGTATTAGAAACCCAAAAGACTTGGAGAAATTAAAAAAAAGAGATTAAGGGGAAAAGTAGAAAAATAGATTAGTAATGGAGAAGTCAAAGAAATAGAAAGTGAGGTTATGGAGCAGTTGCAAAGAGAAGGATTTAGTGTAGAAAATCAAATGCAGAAAGCACCAGAACAGGATAGACCAATGGATATCCAAATTAAATAGAAACCAGTGGAACAGGAACCAATTGGTCAGGTGCCATATCAAGATATTTTGGAGCCTTCCACAGGAAACCAGTATAAATGGTCATTTGAAGCTAGACAGCAAAGGAAGGAACAGTAAACTGTGGAAACTCTGATACAGTCAGTGTTGAGGAGTGATAGGCCAGTGAGTTCCCATATGATACAGCAACGGAAGGCGCAGGATGAACTTGAGAATGTGCCACAGGAAGATGCTATAGAATCTTCTATAGAATGCCCGCAGGACACATAAAATAAGGGATGTGCCCTCAGTTTGAAAGCAAATGAGTTAAGAGAAGAGTTGCTTGATTTAATAGACATAGACAGATATATCAAGATTAATGAAAGAAATAGACTGCAGAAGGTTAATAAAACCCCAGAAGTCAGAAGTTTGATAAAACAAATGAACGCAGTAACTGGGACTGTTCAAAGAGATCCATGTGATATAACAGAAGTAAACAGAATATATTCCTGTGCTGCTAAATTAATAACTGATGAAGTTCTACCACAGGAACACAGGGTAGCGAGGGAAAGGAAGAGGTGAAAGTGAATACCATCATGGAAATATTGAATAGAGAAAACTACAAAACAGCTAAGACAAGAAGTGTCACTGTTAGAAGATTATAGAAGAAGGAACAGATCAACAAAAATACTAAGAAAGATAAATGTAATAAAAGCAATGTGCAGTATTAGAACAGAGCAGGATCTATTATGTATTATCGTAAACAACAAGCTAAAAATTTCAGCACAGGCAGAAAGACTTAGAAGATACAAAGATAAATAAATATAAGGGACAAGTACAAAATAAGCAATTTATTGATGATCCAAAAAAAATTATAGAGAACTGGGAAATAAGGTAAAAGGAATAAAAAGACTACCAAACAAAGAAGAAATAGATACCATTTGGAGAAGTATCTATGAAGATCCTCTAGAACATAACAAAAATGCTAAATGGATAGAAGAAGTAAAAGAAAGAATAAGAAGTTTAAAGGTACAGGATGTGAAGTGGGATGAAATAGCCAGAGAGATTGAAACAAAGTTAAGAAAAGCCTCTAACTGGAAAACTGCAGGCCCAGATGCAGTACCTAAAGTATTAACTTCTTTGCATGAGGATTTAGTCATGAGTAAGCACTATTTATATGTGCACCCCGAACAGAAACTGCACTGGTTAACAACAGGAAAAACAATGCTATTACTTGAGTGAACCTGCAAGCTACCCTTAAAATTAAAGACCAATAACTTGTCTTCCAACGATGTATAAACTATACACGGGAATTGACGCCGACAGAGTTTATAGTCATTGAGAAGAAAACTCAATTATGGCAGTAGAACAAAAGGGCAATAAAAGAAAGTCATATGGAACAAAGGATCATTAGTTGTTAAAGTTATAGTGGAGAACTGTAAGAAAGGTAAGAATCTAAGTATGGCATAGATTGACTACAAAAATGCATTTGATAGTATCCCACATTTATGGATAAAACAGTGCTTAAAAATGTATAACATAACTACACTTATTGACTACATTACAGTAAGCATGAAACAATGGCAGACTACTTTGCTATTAAGCCATGATAAAGGACAGATTATTATCCCAGGGATAAACATTCAAAGGGGGATATTCCAGGATGACTCTCTGTCATCGTTGCTATTCTGCCTTGCCATTAATCCATTAAGCTGTTTACTTAACAGCTTAGGTCATGGCTACAATTTGGCTCCCAGAAAACAACAAAGTCTAATGACTTCTCATCTTCTCTTTGTTAATGATTTAAAATTATATAACTCATCAGATGATGAACTGAAAGCACAGCTGCAGGTTGTCAAAAGTTTTTCAGATGATATTGGAATGTCATTTGGTTTTGATAAATGTGCAAAAGCAAGCTTTAAAAAAGGAAAACTGCAGCACCATGAAAACATCAGTTTTGGACAAGAATGTGCTATAAAAGAACTTGAGCAAGTGGGAGGGTATAAATACTTGGGAGTTGATGAAGGATCAGCAATAAAACATGAACAAATGCGAATAAAACTCAGTAAGGAGTACTTTAGAAGACTTAAATTAATCCTGAGAACAGCACTGACATCCAGGAACAAGAACAAAGCTATAAATTAGTTAGCTCTTCCTGTCCTAACTTATAGCTTTGGAGTGATTGGCTGGTCCCAAAAAGTGTTGGACAGATTGGATATTAAAACAAGAAGGATGCTTCATGCTCACTAAATGATTTATAAAAATTAGTGTATATCAAGATTATATATTCCCCATTCCGAAGGAGGGATTGGCCTCCTTGAAAATGATTACATGTATAGATCTGCAATCGTGGGACTCCACACATATCCTCACAAGATCCAAATGTAGTGAAAGCTTTGAAACATGAGGAGAATAAATCTAAGATGACATCTCTGTTTAACTTAGCAGAAGCATATCGACGTCAAGTAGGAATGGAAATCAAACCAGAAGTGGATAAAAAACAGGCAGCAACTGAATGTGCCAAAAAACAAAAGAAAGAATATAAGCTGAAGGAACAGATGAGAAGGCAAGAAATGTGGAAAAAAAACATAAATATAGTTGCAAGTATGGAAAACTTCTGGAAGAGTCTCATGTTGATCAAGAATGAACACAGGAATGGTTAAGGAGAGGCGAATTCAAACCAAGAAATTAAAGGTTAATATTGGCAGCCAAAGATAGTGGGCTATGTATATGCTGGTTTACAAAGTCCACTGAACATGTGGGAGAAACAGACAAATTTAGGTTTTATAAAACCAAATTGGAAACAGTCACACACCTTATTGCTGGTTGTGACTCTCTAATGGCAGAGGGACTGTATACTGAAAGGCATAATAATGTGGTGAGATTGTTACAATGGAGATTGTGCAAACATTATGGTATCGAAGTGGCTGAAAAACACTGGAAACATGAGCCACAAAGAATCATAAAAAATGCTGAAGTTTATATCACCTGGGATCACCCATTACTAACAGTTCAAAAGATAGATGCTAGAAAACTGGATACAGTGGTACAAGAAAAGAAGACAAAAGTAGCATTGATCATTGAAATCGCCAAACCCAGTGACCACAGTGTCTTGCATACAGACAGACACAAAGTCATAAAATACCTGAATCTGCAGGTAGAAACGAGAGCCATGTGGAAGAAAGATACCCAGACAGCTCCAACAGTAGTAGGAGCAACGGGTCTTATAAACAAGAACTGACAATCGTATTTAGTTATTTTACCAATTCATGTAACACCGTATGAATTGCAGGAGGAGTCATTACTGGGCACATTGCGGATGCTGCGAAGAGTACTTTTGGCTGACAATACTAATTTCAAGAACTTTAATTGTACTTTGACTTAAGAATGGGGTCCATTCCCGTCATGGTATTAGAAACCCAACAGACTTGGGGGAAAAAAAAAAAGAACACTGTGTTAGTAAAAGCGACTGCAGAAGCCTCGTGTGTAGTCCTGCCAGGGGAACTATTTCACTTGATGCTGCCATTGATCCTAGTAGCTGAAGGACTGCCCAAGCTGAAACCTTGTCCTGAGAGAGTATCACCCAGAGTTGAGACCTTAGTCTTTCTAACCTGTGAAGTGGAAGGGAGACTAGACAAGACTGAGTATCAAATGTTGCCCCAATGAATTCCAGATTTTGTTTCTTTGTTTACTGAGACCCCTAAGGATTTTGCTAGCTTTAGGGTGTAATGTAAGGCTGTAACCAGTAGACGCTTTGTGGGGGCTGTAAGGAGCCAATCATCTAAATATGTAACACCCAGAATCCTTGCAGTCTCAAGTGAGCTGTTGCGTGCATTTGGTGAACACTCTGGGGGCTGTGGAGAGACCAAAGGGCAGCACTTGAAATTGGTGTTGATTGGCTCGCAGCTGGAAGCGGAGAAATCTCCTGGAGCATTTGTCCAATTTTATGTGATAATACACATCCTGGAGATCTATCGAGCACATCCAATCATCTTTCTCCAGAAATGTGAGGATAGACTGAACCGTGACCATCCAGAATTTTGTCTGTCTGATGAACTTGTTTAGGAGCTGAGGTCCAAAACTAGCCTCCAGTCCCCTGTCTTTTTTGGCAGTAAAAAGAACCTTGAGTAAAATCCAGATTCTGTCTAGTCTAGTGGGATTGTTTGGATGACTTTTTTTTGAAGCAGCTTTTGAATTTTCCTATGCTGCTGTATCCCATTGACTGGAGGAATGTCAGGAGATTTTCTTTTGCAGCCTTGGGTAAAGATTAAAAGGGATGTGATAACCCCTGGTAATTATCGTCTGTACCCAATAATCTGTCATTATGGAATGCCAAGCTAGGTGGTGCAGAGAAAATTGTCCCCCGACTGCTTCCAGAGGCAAGCAATCGGGCCAGTCTTCAGGAATGCTGATAGGGCTGCCCAGAGAAAGAATCCTGGATCCTTGATTATGTGAACCCCCTCTGCCTCTGAAGGGGTGTCTTCCAGATAAGTTCCCCCTCTGCCCCGGGGACTAAACTCATCACATGTGTCACGGAAAGGACCCTGGGATTTCTTGTACCACTTTCTACTCCTCTGATTCCTAGAGTAGGATCGTTGGGGGGGGGGGGGTGGAAAACGCATTCCCATGGCAGGCAGGGTCTTACCATCCTTTTCACACCTGGCTAATTTGTCTTTTACCTTTGGGCCAAAAAGAGAAGAGGCATCCATGGGAGCATTAAGAAAGGAAGCCTTAAAATGGTCTGCAAAATCACATAGATGCATGCAGGCATGATGTCTAATGACAACGCCTGCACCCGCTGCTCTAGCAGCCCCTTCGGTAGTATGAGAAATCACTGAATGGATGAATTAGATATTGATTCCAGGGTGGCAAGCTGTGAGGCAACTTTGTCAAGTACCTCATCAGAAACTGCTCCTGCAAGGGTTCCTGAGAGTTCCGAGATTAAGTCTTTCTGAAGATGGGTAAAATGTGCCAAATAATTCAAAGACCAAATGGCAAAGTTTGATGAAGAATACACACACTTCCCTAACCTATTGCCCAAGACTCCCTATTTGGTGGATGGACAGTAGGCCTCTCGCCGCCGAACTCTTTCCTAGTGGCCATCGCCACCACTATAGCATCAACTGGTAGGCCTTTGGACCAGTATGGGAGAAAGAATTTTGTCTGGCCTTCGGGAGATAGGTTCAACAGTGTCAGGATTCCTCCAAGCATGCTGAACAATGGGCTGAACTAGGTCATCTGCAGGCGGGGTCACCCAGGAAGAAGAGGGTTGGGCATGGAAGACCTGCAAGAATAAAGACTCCTTAGAGGAAGGGTTGGTGGACTTCCAGTCTCCCCACTGCTTTAAGATTTCCAGTATGTCTACAAAGGGGACATCTTCAGGGGTTGACCGTGAGGACCCTTTCCCTTCATCATAATCTGTATCTTCAGTAAGGGATTACTCGGGGAATCCACATGCTTCCTCTTGCATGATCTCTCATGGGGTATCTGAGGAGGACTCCAAAGAGTGGGTACCTTGTGGAAGGGTATCTTGAGGCTCCTGTGTTCGATGTCCCAGAGTAGTGGACTGTGTCAGCTGCGGCACTCCAGCACTGAAGAAACCAGCTGTCAGCCTGCAGAGGCAAGTGCCCTCTCCATCACCTGAAAGCAGGCCTGCCCAAAGAGGGATGGGAGCCCGGAACCGAAAAAGACAACCTTGTGTCCAGGGTCACACCCTGCTCTGATGAGTCCACCTCCAGGGAAGGAGCCACGAGAGGACTCAGTGCTGCCAAGACAACCGGAACCATATATAGCAGACGGTGTTGCAGAAAAAATAGGTGCTGTACTAGGGATCATTGTGCCGACAGACCAGTCATGATCCCGATCATGGTTTGGCTCTGACTGGGTCGGGGGCTATAGGGTAGACTCTGGTGCCATGGTAAGGTCTACCAACAGAACTGAAGAAGTTGGTACCAGGATAGGAATCGAGGGCTCCGATACCTCCAAGGTGGTCGAAGGATGAATATATGTGGGAGTCTGTGGAGAAAAGTCCTCGGTTCCAGGTGGGAGGGAGGTTTTGGAAGGAGTTGGAATTCCTCTGGCCGCCAGAAGCTGATGCACTAGTCTCACTATGTCAAATTCCAAAAGGCTCCTGGAGGAGCGGGTCAAGATCCCCAAAGGAGAATCAGGGTGTTCTAGAAAAGGACTGCACTGTTGTCCAAAAAAGGGGTCTACCAATGGGGAGTATCGGGTCTGAGGTAATATTTTGCCCTTCGGCACTGCGGTCAAATGATCAGCAAGTTGTGTAGCGGGTGGGGGTAGTGACCTGAGTTGGGGATACTATTTGGTGCTGAGAGGGGCATAAGTACTGTAGCAGAAGTTGAAATTTTGGGTGGTCCCATAATCACAAGCAGTACCGTAGTAGGTGCTTGAGGCACTGGTGCTGAAGATGGTACCATAGTAGATGTTTGTGGTCCTGGCTCCAAGGATGATACCATAGAAGGGGTTTGATACCCCAGTACCAAGACTTCAGGGGTCAATTTAGGAAGTTTTGCCTTCAGTTCCATAGATTTAACAGATTTAAGAGTCACTAGTCTGTGGAGAGGTAGGTACAGATAGGCTCCTCTTTTTATGTTCCTTTTTAAGAGGGGTGGAGCCCTCCATCTCAGACATAGCCTCAGAGAAAGGAGTTTTTAGGAGACCTTTTAGTATAAGTTTATTTTTCTTTCTGTCAAGGTGCAGGTGCTAAAGCTACTACTCCTCTCCTGGGGGTTGAACTTTTAGATGCGTTACCCCGAGACAATAGACACAAGACAAATGTCCATCTGAGTTCGGCATTTTTCTGTTACACTGATCACATTGTTTAAAGCCTGTCATCCCCTTTTTATCAGCCATTGTCAATAATAAGCCAAAAAACTTGTCCAATAACAGTATGTGAAGCAATCACAAAAAGACACAGTCAAGAAAAGACAGAAGAAAGAGAGAAAGGGAGGGGAATACCAGCAATGGTATTGAAAATTACCACAGAGATAAAGGAAGGCCTGTACCAGCAATGGTATGAAGAATACCAAAAAACCTGGCAAAATGTCAAAAAAAAAAGCACTCAAACAAGAAGCAACGGTAACAAACTCTAAACGACTATTAAAGGGATAGAAACTCCACAGAAGTAGAGAAAAAGTACAGTTTTGTACCTACCATAAATGTAGATGTCCGAACAGGATAGCATCTGCAGTCAGAACAAATGGGTTGTCCTGTCGTCAGGCAGCCCTTCTTCCAAAGTCTGGTCCGCTTCGCTGATGTCGCACTTCACCCGACGTCATCTCTGCTGGTCTTCGGGTATAAAGGCATCAGCCAACGCCATTTTCCTCAGTGTTTCTTGCCCCAGATGCCAGTTGCCCTCTTGGAAATCTAAATTTTGGATAAATGCCAATGTTTCCAAAAAAGTAGAAGGCAAACACAAAAAATAACAATGTATGTACATATATACAAACAAATACACCATAAGAGACTCCCCCAGCTAGCTATTAAGAGGGCCCTAGGAGTACCACAGAGGGAAGGAGGGTTGACTGCAGATGCTATCCTGTTCGGACAGCTACATTTATGGTAGGTACAAAACTGTACTATGTCCTTCAAGGATGCATCTGCAGTCATAACAAATGGGTAGAATACCATAGCCAAACTAGGAGGAGGAAGAAGAATTATGGTGTAGTTAGGATCCCTTGCAGTGCAGCAGTGGCAAACCCTGCTCGGGATCTAGAGTATAGAGGTAAATTATAATGCTTGGCAAATGTATGCACGGAGGTCCAAGTAGCCGCCTCAATAATGTCCTTGGTTGCCACTCCTCGAAGAAAGCTGTGGTAGTGGCTGTAGCCCTTGTAGAATGAGGTCTTATGTTCTGTGGAATTGGTTTTCCGTGGTAGGAGTAACAGAATCTTATGCAATTTCCTATCCATTTGGAGATTGTCTGTTTGGAAATTGCTTTTCCTTCCCTTCCTGTTGCATAGGCTACTAAAAGCTGGTCAGTTTTTCTGTCACCTTTGGTTCTGTCCAGGTAGTAGCGTAACTGTCTATGTACATCCAAGGTATGCAGCAGTCTTTCCCCCCTGTTCTGTGGATTGGGAAAGAAGGTAGGTAGGTGGATTGCCTGGTTTAAAGACACTCTGGATACCACCTTAGGCATAAATGTAGGATTAGTTCTCATGGACACCCTATCTTGATGGATAGTTCCGAAACCCTCCTTGCTGAAGTAATTGCCAGTAGGAAAGCAGTTTTCCATGATAGGTGTTGCAGATCTGCTGTTGCTGCTGGTTCAAATGGAGGGAGTGTCAATTTTTCTAGCACAAAGTTCAAGTCCCATGCTGGTAATGGTGGTTTCCTAGGAGGTTTTACATTCTTGATCCCTCTGAGGAACTGCCTGAGTAGAGGATGCAAAAAGACAGGTGGATCGAAGCTGTATTCTGCTGAAATAGCTGATGCATGTATCTTGATGGAGGAATAGGACAGGCCTGTATGTAGAAGCTCTGCCAAGTACTCCAGGATGTTAGCAATATCTATGTTCGACACATCTTTTCCTCTTTCAGTACTCCAAATGACAAATCTTTTCCATTTTCCTGCATAGTTCCTTCTTGTTGAAGGTCTGCGGGCTTCAAGGATAATGTCTTTAACCCTTTGGGATAGGTCTGCTATGGTGTGATGTTCCAGGCAGTCAGTTGCAAGGTTTTTAGGTTTGGGTGCATGATGTTGTAGTTGTTCTGAGTTAACATCAAAGGCATCAGGGTATTGACCACATTCTCCCTGAGACATGCTCCTCAGCAATGGATACCAGTGTTGTCTTGGCCAATTCGAGCTATCAGGATTACTTTGATTTTCAGTAGTACCTTGTGCATCAAAGGAAGAGGTGGAAATGCATATGCTGTCAGGCCTTTCCAACTGAAGGATAGAGAGTCCACCTTCCATGCAAGTGGGTGGTATGTCCTTGTGCAGAAGTTTTTGAGCTGGTGATTGAGTGGGGCATGCGAATAGGTCTATTTGTGGCATTCCCATTTCTTTGTGATGGCCTTGAAGATGTCCGGTGTAGCATCCATTCGTGAGCATCCGAGGTGGTTCTGCTTAACATGTCTGCTAGGTTTTTTTTTCCACAAATATTGCCTGTAACTGGATGTTGCAGCTCAGAGCCATATTCCAAAGGTCCAGAGTCATTCTGCATAATGAATGAGTGCCCTGTTTGTTGATGTACCACATGACTGTGGTGTTGTCTGTCCTTATCATTAAATGGCCTTCTTTGAGGAATGGTCTGAATTTCTGGATTGCTAGTTTTACTGCCAGCATTTCTTTTTGGTTTATGTGCAGGTGCAGCTGGTCTGGAGTCCACAATCCTTGTATGCATTTGTCCAACACGCGCGCCCAGCCTAGGTCTGAGGCGTCCGCTGGGTTTGGCTTGCTTGAAAGTTGTGGAAGGGCAAGCCTGGGTTTGACTGGCATGCTTGAGCCCACCATAGGAACTCCTGTTTCAGGCATGGTATTAGTGGGATTTCGGTTTCTAAGCTGTGCCTGTGTTGAGACCATAAATTCTTTAGGTACCACTGTAGCTTTCTCATATGCAGTCTGGCATGTGGGACCAAGATTATGCATGATGCCATGAAGCCCAAGGCCTGCAGTACTTTTCTTGCTGTTAGTTTGTTCTGCTTTGTTAATGCCAAGAAGTAAAGAGGAGTTGTTTTGTTTTTCTGCAGTTAGGAATGCCATTTGTTTTACTGTGTCCAATTCCCAAGAATGTTCTTGTTTGGGATGGTATCAGTCTTGACTTTTGTACATTGACTGTGTATCCCAGGGCTTGTAGTAAGCAAATGACTCTTTGTAAATCTGTTGTCAGCTTGCTTTTGTTGTCCGCTTGTAGCAGGCAGTCGTCCAGGTATGGATAAATTTGGATTCCCTGTAGCCTGCAGTGAGCGATTACTGATGCCAGGCATTTTGTGAATACTCTCAGTAGATAAGCCAAAGGGCAATGCTGAGAATTGATAATGCTCTGATCCTGCAAGAAATCTGAGGTATCTTCTCAATTTGGTCGGGGCGTGCAGGTATGCCTCCTTGAGATCTAGAGTTACCAGCCAACACTCCTTGCCCAGCATGGGAAGAAGTTGCTGTAGGGTCAGCATTTTGAAATTTGGGACAATGATGTATGTGTTTAAGACGGACAGGTCGAGAATAGGTCTCTAACTTTTCTCTTTTTGGTACTAGGAAGAGTCTGAGTAGAATCCTTTGCCCTGTTCTGTTATTGGTACTCTTTCCACAGCTCTTATCTTTGTTAATTGCGCTATCTGCTTTAGAGCTTTTTTTGATTTGGAGGTAGGTTTGGCATTCCTCTTTTACTGGTAAGGTGTGGAAGTGGAACTTGTAGCCTTGGTCTATGGTTTGCAAAATCCACTTGTCTTTTGTGATATAGTGCCAATTTTTCGAAAATAAGGCTAACTTTCCGCCTAAAGGTGCTGTTATTTGCTCCTGGTAGGCGTGTCAGAGCCAAGTCACTGTGATTGTCCTGTTGCAGTGGCAGTGGCTGTGTCTGTGCCTCGGTATTGCCTTGCCACTGTCGCCTGTGTTGGCACCTCCTCTGGATTGATTTCTGCCTCTAGAGCGTCTATTCCTGCCTCTTTGAGATTTTGAGGAGTCTGGAAAGGACCAGTTTTGGCAGGCCAGTTCCTGCTAAACCTTGGGGCTGAACCTGTAAGAAATCCTTAACTGTTTGTACAGATTTCGCCTTCTCTTCCATTTTCTTCATTACTTGCTGAGCAGGTGTACCAAATAGACTGGCCTTATCCATAGGAGCATCTAACAGCTTTGCTTTAACATGATCCGGCAAGACCTGTTCTTTCAACCATGCATGCCTTCTTATCACTGTGCCAGTCATGGCTGATCTAAATGAAGCCTCCAGTGCATCATAGCCACATTTTAAAGAATGGTTACTAACCTGCTGAATGTTATTCACCATTTCTAAAACATATTTCTTATCTAAGGAGTCATCAGTGGACAGCTTCTTAGTTAACTGATCAAGCATAAACTCTTGGTATTGGATCATATGAAACTGACAGTTTAAAGCTCTAGCTGAGAGAGTAGCAGAGGTGTAAACTTTTTCCCCATCTCTAAGGACCTGGATTCCCTTTCAGAAGGAATAGGGTTTTGCTGAGGTCGAGGCTACTGCCTTAGGCCCCTGGGATATAGTCTCAGGATCTGCAAGTGGGGCCTTGTATAGGTGGTGATGAGTGTCTGGCACCCTGTAAAATCTATCAGGTTTGGCAGGGGCTGGAGGTAAAGTATCAGGAGCAGTGCAAACATCATTAAATGCATCATCCACAACAGGCAGTACTGGAGGTATAGCTAAGGGCCTATGTTGTGGCAAGTGCAGAAATGTCCTAAGCCTTTTCTTGAATCTGAGAAATCTTGTCCCTGCCATTGGAATTGTTCTCTCATGGCATGTAAGGTTTCCCAAAGGAAAATTCCTCCGGTGGAGAGGCAGATGGAATGGATTCTTCAGCATCGGAATCTTCATAAGTAGAAAAGGGAGCCTCTGGCTGATCTGTAATGTCTGAGTCATCCGAAGAATCATCAGAAGACACTGGCTCGGGGGCTCTGCTCTAGGTCTCTTTTCTCTTTCTGGGGGCTGAGAGGCCCTGTCTGGGTGAGATTGGGATCCCCTAATTAAGGATATTAAATCCTCTGCCAGAGTAAGCATTTGTGAACTAGAAGTGGGCCTGTGTGAGGGGGCTTAACAGGCACTGATTTAACAGTTTTGGCTGCTTTAGCCCTGGCAAAGGCCTTAATAGACATGGCTGCAGGAGGCCTAGCAGCACCACGTGCTGGGGTAGAGACATCCAAAGGAATGGTGTCTGATAAATCACTAGGAACCACAGTAGTAGGCAAAACTTCTGAGGCCGATTCAACTAAGGTAGCAGCAGCCTCAGTAGTAGTCATGGATTCGGCTGAGATTTGACGGTTTTCTCGGTTTCAGCCGAGAACCACACTGCTGGGCTTTTGCTTTGGTTTCGGCGAAACCGACCGCGAGTGTTGGTCTTTTTTCTTTTTTTAATTTGGGTAGTCGGAGGATCCGACGGCATAATATACGCAAAATCTGAGCCGAAAACTG
Source organism: Protopterus annectens (assembly GCF_019279795.1). Classification (NCBI taxonomy): domain Eukaryota; kingdom Metazoa; phylum Chordata; order Ceratodontiformes; family Protopteridae; genus Protopterus; species Protopterus annectens. Next base: position 631,900,771 of record NC_056726.1, on the reverse strand, counting down.
TTCAGCAAACTCGACCCGGCGCTAAGCATTCGTCGGTTGAAGGGAAGCACAGGCGAACAGGCTGCTACGTCGTGGTCTGGGCCTAAGCAAGGCAGGCAGTAAGAGTGGAAATCTTTATGAGGTATTTGTTTCCCACAAGTTAAACAGTTATTGACTTTTTCTGACATCGGCTGAGGCAAGAAAGAGTCCCAAACGGTACTCTAGCTTTTAGAAGTCTTTGTAGTATTCGTAGTAGTAATCTCTGGATCTGACCGACCCGGCACTTCAGCTTGCAAGAAAGACTGAGGAAAATGGCGCCGGCTGATGCCTTTATACCCGAAGACCAGCAGAGATGATGTCGGTGTGTGCGATCAGCCGGGCCGACCCAGACTTTGGAATCCGGCCGACAGAAGGGCTGCCTGACGACAGGACAACCCATTTGTTATGACTGCAGATGCATCCTTGAAGGACATCTTATCTCAAGAGAAGTATACATTTTCAAATCACTTAGCTGAGAGCTGGCGTGACGCATCTTGATATGATACGTGGCAAACAAGATCTGAGGTCATAGAGAGAGGAACACTATGGGTAAGCTTAACTCGAGAGTGTATTTGGCTGGCACAAGCTTGTTATAATGACCAACTCAGTTCCGAGGACGGAACCAATACCCATCAGTAATGAATGAATGAAGATTAACAACATCAAATCAAATGTTATGCACTTACCAAAATGACAGTTCTGTAAGAAAGTCCAGATTCTTTAACCAACAGAACTTGCAATATTAAGACCATTCAACAGAGCAAGTGCTCCCTGGCTGTCTGGAATTCTCTTCCTTCCTATCATGCATATCTCATCTCATAAAAGTCAGTTCTTAAGTGAAAGCACTAACCTGAGAAAAAAAAACAGAAAAAGTGAAGCAGGCATGAGATGAGAACTCCATTCCAAACTTATGTAGTTGGAGGATGGGATTAGGACATTCTTGACAGACCCTCTTATGTGTCTAATGTCATGGCAAGGGCATGACAGACTCTAATCCTCTTGACTGGCCTCCATCATTGGGGAAAAACCCAAAATGACAACCGCACAAAATAAATACCTGGATCTGGAAATAATAAATGGTTATAATTTGTTGCATAAGTGTTCAAGTAAAGATCAAGTTACAGCAGCACAAATATCAGTTGTGGAGTTACCAGAAAAGGCCATGGAACTGGGTATAGCTCTATATGAATGTCCTCAGAGTTGTAGGCAAAGGTTTACCATGCTTGGTATGATAGTATTCAATGTAATTATCTATCTGGAAAGAGTGGGTGTATAAACTTTCCTACCAACTTCACAATTAGCAAAGGATACAAATAACTGACAAGGGCCCTGATAATCCATGTTGCTGAGTTAATACTGGTAAATCCTGAATTTGGATTCTCTGAGCATTAGCAAAACAGGATGTTCATGGAATTTGGCATTTTAGGTTACAGCACTCATTTGCTACACTCTGCATTTCTTCTCATATTTGCTACATAAAATATTTTCAGTTTACTTTATTAAGTGCTCAGTACATAGCATTTTCTTTAACTTTGCATACATGTAAATACAATAGAAAACTAACAAAATCATGGAAAAAATAGAACTTACTGCTAAAAATCACAGATATAATTCCCAGATTACATCTCAATAAAACAGAATTTCATTTTTCTTGGAGGAGAACCATAAAATCAGTGTCCCTGATAACTGATCATTCTGGTAGAAAGATTTAGATTTCTCCACATAAAAGCCTAGCTGACTATGGATACTCATGCAATAAAGAAGGTATGCACTGTAATATTCAAGAAAACGAAAGGTAGTTTTAACAGACTAATTCAGATTTGGATTCAAGTAATGACTTTTGGCATAAAAGACAGGTTCCTTGTCACCACCACCACCACATTCCTTACAGAAAATTAAAGAGGCCTCACAGAAAGAGTCCACAACTCTGAAATTCTCTTGGTAAAAATGATGATCAATAGCAACATGTGCCTTCCAGGGCAGAACTTCACATATACAGAAGAAGCTAGCTCACTAACTGGAAAAGGAGCAGCATGAAACAAAAATCCTAAGAAACGGCAGGGTTTCAGACCAGGGGCCCAAGATGAAAGGAACCGCATAAGAATGATCACATATATTAACTGAGACTGGAGAACAAGAGTACAGCCCACAGTGAATTGGAGACAACAGCCAAATGAACCTTAAAAGAAGAATAGCTGAGACCAAAGTCAAAGATCTCTTTGTTGGATGCCAAACAGGGACATGTCCATTTGTCTTAGTATATCTTCTGAGTGAAGGTCTGTGAAATGAGAACATGATAACCACCACCCTCTTAGAAAAAGCAAGATCAGCTATCAAGGGAACTGGAGAACCCACACTGTCAGCTTGAATGAGTGAAGATACAGGTAAGAATTGCCCAAGGGATGATAAACAAATGGATTCTCTTGGGATGCAAACACTTACCAAAACAGTACTAAGTAGATGGCCTATTGCTAGAAAATCATAAACTCTCAAAAAAGGGAGTATGAATGGATTCCCTCCCATTTTCTGATATGCCAGACAAAACCCAGACGTCTGACTCACCAGACAGATCATGACACGCAGGGAGTCTGAAAAAGTCAATGTCAGAAGCAGTGCTCTGACGTTTAGCACGTTTATGTGAAGATGTGACTCCTGAGATGACCCTGTACCCTGAACCATCTGATTGTTGTACTGCCCCCTCACCCCCACCTACAAAACAGCAGACTCATTTATGATGACTGAGGCATGAGGAGTCTGTAACTGGAATGGACTTCCCAAATGGAGATGCTTGGCATCCAGTCATCATTGTAGATTTGAATGACAAGCTCTGAAGGTAAGAATTAGAAAGGAAAGAGTGTTGAGTTTCTTGGACCAGTAGTTTCAAACTGTCCACAATACCCCAAAAATGAATTCTGATATGAGTGGACCCTAAAAACTGAAGCTGCCACAAAGCCGAAGACTGTAAAGCAGGACTCTGCTTTTACAAATTAGGTTAAGTAAATATATGCATCCACTGGTTGCAGAGAAAGAAAAAACGTCCTACAGTTACAGAACCTGACAAAGGACATGGTCTAACGAGCAGCTTATGAAAGTCAGACTGACAAGGAAGTAAATGAGATATTATGAGGTGCTCTGTTATTCCCAAGGAGCAGCAACTCCCTTATGTCTGTCAGATCCAACATCAAAGCAGCAGCAAAAAGCCAGGTATCTTTGCATGGGAATACTTTGGCTCCCTGCAGTCCCAAGTGAGCTTTCTCTACAAGCACTTACAGAACACCCTAGTGGCAAAGGTGAGTCTGGAAGGTAATTGTCAAAAATGATAATGAACAACTCCAATCCAAAACTGTAGGCATTTCTTAGGTTTAAACCTTACATCTGGTGTACCTCTGATGGATAAGGAAGGACTGCACCTTGAGCAACAGTCTTTGGCAACAGATAAAATTTGAATTTTACTAGTCTAGAACCTCTCAGATGGTGTTTTTTTCTATTTCCTTGATGCACCTGGCATTGATCTTTTTTTCCAAGCTTTCAACAGGAGAGAACAACAACCCCGGACTGCCCCCAGAATGGGACAATCAGCCAAGGTCTCAGGACTGCTGCTGTCCACACTAAGGCTAACCATGGCTTCCTGCATACCACCACGAACCCTGACCTTTGCGTCAATGGCACTGACAGAAATCAGATTGAGGACACTGTTTCTTCTGATGCTGCTGTTGTTTCTGTGAGAAACGCCACTCCGTTAAAAGAGCAGTGAGGAGGTTAAAATCTGACACTGAGGTCTTGCTTTGCATTCCCATGTTCTCCAGGTACTACTGAACTTCTTTACCAAAGAGGAGAGGTGCAGAATATCAGGAGTCTAGGGAAAAAAAATTGCATACAATGTAGGAAGTTCTAGTGTCCAGCAATACCTAAGATGCATAAATAGAAGCACACAATCCTCTCTAGGCACAAAACTGTCAGTGAAAAATCAGGAACAACAAATGTAAAAAAGCACCGACAGTACCACAGCTAAGAGATTTATTAAAATAAATTGAAGTAAAATAAAAATCTTTTCTTAGAACTCACAGTACAAAGGTTAGCACTTTCAGGGATCTACCCCTTCATCAGACAACTGTTGAAAATCCCTCAATTCCTTAAATACTTTAAAACAGTCACATGATGATTCAAAAATTACTAAAATCACTATTGATTTAAAATGAAACACGGTAACCAATGCATCTACAAAAATAAAAACATTTGCATCATATATCACAAATTCCCTATACAAACTAATAGTTCTACTAAACCATATATAGAGAATATGAAAAAATACATGTAGAAAATGTATGCATAAGAAAAATATTGTACAAGGTTGAATCAAATGGTGTCGCTTAAACCTTTTTTAAAAGCTCTACCATTGAAGCATTGATTTTTTTCAATGGTACATAGATTATATATATATTTTTTACGCACCATTTTCATATTTGTATATTATGCTTTTTATATTTTTAGTAAGGTATATGCACAATATGCACAACCCGCGGTGGTGGTGCTGCGGTAGAGTTGTCGCCTCAGTAAGATGCAGTCCAGTTCGATTCTCAGCTAGAGCGTCTTCTGCATGGAGACATGCGTGAATGGGCGTACCTTCGTTGAAGGTTGTGCGTCAGGCCTGGCAATCCGGTATGTAAAAATCAACTGCCAATCATTAGCGGACCGGAGTTCCGCTGTGGCGACCCCTAACCGGGAAAAGCCGAAAGACACAAAGTAAGGTATACGCACAAGTACACATACTCACTTGTATTTCTACATACATTGTGTATTAATCTACATGTAGAATATTTTTCTTATACATACATTTTCTACAAGTATTTTTTCATATTCTCTATATATGGTTTAATAGAACTATTAGTTTGTATAGGGAATTTGTGATATATGATGCAACTGTTTTTATTTTTGTAGATGCATCGGTTACCGTGTTTCATTTTAAATCAATAGTGATTTTAGTAATTTTTGAATCATCATGTGACTGTTTTAAAGGTATTTAAGGAATTGTGGGATTTTCAACAGTTGTCTGATGAAGGGGTAGATCCCTGAAAGTGCTAACCATTGTACTGTGAGTTCTAAGAAAAGATTTTTATTTTACTTCAATTTACTTTAATAAATCTCTCAGCTGTGGTGCTGTCGGTGCTTTTTTACACTTGCAATACCTAAGATGCAGGCCGGAATTCTGGTGTACATCATTACTGGATGCTGCTGCTCAAACTGCTCCTTTAATCATGTTACAAAAGACACAGGCCATAATGATGCTAATGCCAGAAGCTGCAGTAACCTAGGACTTCAACGTCTCCCTTAGTGACTCAGACAGAAGCCTATCCAATAAGTGATGCATTTCACCCACTAGATCCAATACTGATGGATTTATTGCACATCACCAAGTCAAATGAAATCAGAAACACTTGGTCTAGGAATCTTACTTCTTATGCAACATCAACAGAACAGTTTGGAATGACAGGTACATCCCTCACAGGATACCACTGCTCTGAGACAGACTCCACAGCCACATAAAAAACGATCATCCCTGTCCATATTCAAGCTCAACTTGGATCTATGGATGAGAAACAGAAATGATACCCCAGTACTATCCCCTGTACTACTAATGGACACAGGCAGTGCCTAAATGCTTTTTCCAATAAATGGATCCCCTTAAATTATTTGTGGTATGACTCCATATGCTTTTTCCTAATACATGGATCCTCCTAAATGCTTTATCCAATAAATGGATCCCCTTAAATTATCTATGGTATGACTCCAATTATTCTCATTAGGGGTAATATATAATTATTGAGTATGGAATGGGTAAGGCCAATCTACAATCAAATGGGATAGGTTAACTCGAACACCAAAAGGGAAACTGACTAAGCTTAAAATGGCCCACAAGGGCAGCTAGCCTAGTACTTACCTATGAACCTATGATTAATTTCAGCTACTAAGACCCTCTGAAAATATATCATGTGTCCCCACAAGCATAAAATAGCAGTCATGAACACACACATTTCACAGACTCATTTATCACACTGGAATCCTCATATGGGTAGAAACATATAGGCTACTAGAGAGTGAAGCGACTATTGGATGCTGTAGAGATAATGGTATCTGGCTTAGGAGCCTCTTCTCAAACTGAATACCCCCACAGGAGAGTGGAAAATGCTGTATGCCTTTGTGGGCAAGGGATCCCATGTCCATATTCCTTCATGTGTCTTTGGTGGCAGTCTTTAATATGTTCACCAAAAGGGGTAATCATCTAATAGGATTTTGGGAGAAACCTGCAATTCTTACAGCCTTCTCAGTAGGGAAAGAGTGAACCGGGATAGCCACCCTCTTTTCTGTTTCATCAATTGCAAAGTACTTCCCCAACTTTGGAAATTCAAGGGGTCTTTAATGTCCACATATTTCATACATGAATCCAACACAGACTCATTATATTCAGTCTTCACAACATTTCAATGGTACAGACTCTGTGTCAACCATGTATAACACCATCTTTAGCAGGGAATAGCTCTGCAAAGAGTTATGAAAAGGTGTGCACAGAGTGACTACTATGTAGAAAACTCTCCCACAAACCTAAAAGATCTAAAAGCAATGATCCAAGGAAATACTAGTAGCTGTTACCTGTGGTTAGAACAATGCCAGAGAGCCAGCATCAGGGCTATGGAGTGCAGGGGAACCCAAGTTGCCCTGATATCGGCACAACCAATGCCAAGGCAGCAAAGCTCAAAAGCCAGCACTGAAAAAATGGCACCTGTACAGAAATGCCTATGTTGGGTAGGACAAAGTCTGTAAAAGCTGTACTATATGTGATCTGGACAATAACTATGAAATAGAAAACAATTCCACATGTACTAACACTGGAACAGGCATGACCAGTGTCAGAGGTATCGGTATTGGAAAAAGCATTATTATTGGTGGTTGTGTCAAAACAGTCCCAGGGTTGTAATCATGGAGACCTTCAACAACAGTACCATTAAAAATAAAGCTCCAAGTGGAAAACAATAGGTCTGTCTGCACCACAAGTTAAAGGGGATTTAAAAAATGGCTATATTTCCAGAAATCTCTTCCTTTGGGCCATCTGCATAGATTCTGTTAACTTATCATAATCAATAAAGAGAAGTGATAGAGAGCAAAGGGGCCAAAGGTTTACCTGGCCCAGCATCTACAGCCTAATATGTAACCAGACTAACTTCAGCACTGAAACAATCTGTTAAAATTCCATCAATTCTTGCTGATGATTCTTTACAGTCAGCAGTAGTTTCTTTCACCACAGCTTTAGAGCAGAAAGCATCAAATAACTTGTATTAAACAGCAGACTCAGTAGCAGCTGAAGATGAAACAGCAGAAAAGTACAGTAGTATTAGGAACTTGCCATAACTGAAGAGTGTTCATGTATATGTACTATTGCAGTCATGGTTTCTGGCATTCTTGCCTGCAGGAGCCTAACAGCCAGGATTCTTGCCGCAGGAGCCTGACTTAAGCATTTCCTTTCTGGCTTCAGCTGACTCGCACCCTCTCCGATACCATGGCATTTTTGGTACAGGGATGCCAGCGATGCCATCTTCTGATCTTTCTTGCCCTGACTAAACAACAAACTTGTTTTAGGCGCCAGAGCAAAGGTGGACCTATGGGTTTTACTCCCAAGAACAACTATTCACCCATGAGGCCTCATACTGCTTATTAGGATTTCAGGCAGTACCATAAGGAAATTAGAGGGAAGGTGGGAAATAATATCAACAGACAATATCCCAGGATGCTTTCTAAATAGCATGAAACATGACCTATAAGGCCCTCTCGAATTGCTATTTAAATGTAGCCTCCAAATAGTCTTTGCGCCTCATGACTGGAGAACAGCAACAGTCATCCCACTGCACAAAGAGGGGCTATCTGCAGACCCTTTAACCTACAGAGCCAAGTCTCATTAGTCTCATATACAAAGCCATGGAAAGAACTATCATGGGGATGATTAGTATTGATGTAGGAAACCTCCAGACACTGGACCCAATCCAATTTGGTTTTGTCAAGGGCAGGTCTTGCCTACTCAACCTGGTGGACTTCTTTGAGAAGGTCATCAAAGCAATGGATGAGGGCAAAATGGTTCACACTACCTACCTTCTTTGTCCTGGCCAAGGCATTTGACACAATACCCCAATCTGGCATTGTTGACAAACTCATGAGGTTAGTTATAAACCCTTATGTCACCCAGTGGATAGCCAGCATGCTCAAAGATATGACTCAGGAAATTAGAATTGGAGAGCCCACCTCTACATAAAGGCCACAGTCATGCAGTCATGAGTGGAGTCATTCAGGGATCGGTCCTTGGACCGCTCCTTTTTGGCATTTACTTATCTGAAGTTAAGGGCGATGTCAATGGCCTCTGGTTGACTAAATTTGTAGATGATTGCAAATTAGGAGGAGTCACAGAATCCCCCACTGAAAAAAGAAGTTATGTTCTTACCATAACGTTCCATCTGTGTTGTTGATCTTCATTCATTCATTACTGACGGGTGTCAGTTCCATCCTCAAAATGGAGTCGGCCTTGTAACAAGCTCGTGCCAGCCAAAAAACTTTTGAGCTAAGCTTTTATCCACAGTGCCCTTCCCCTTGTTATCTGAGATCGAGTTTGCTTAACATAAGTAAAGCAAAGGCTGTCTCTGGGCAGAAAAACCCTAAGAGCAGGCACAGGATCCTGTATAATCCCCCAGGAGCCTTAGGAGGGGAAGGAGGGTGGAATGTAATGAATGAATGAAGATCAACAACACGGATGGAACGTTATGGTAAGAACATGAACATAACATCTTTACTTGATGTTGTTAATCTTCATTTATTCCTTACTGATGGGACAGAGTCCCTAGCTACCTTTAATCCTGGGAGGCCCTTATGGAAGAATGTTTCTGAGTACCAATGAACCGAAAGATGCTCTTCCCCTGGAGGCCAAATCCAATTTGTAATGAGTGCTAAAGGTATGAGGGTTAGTCCAGGTTGCGGCTGCACAAATGTCATTCAAAGAAGCTCCCGCATGGAAAGCAACAGAAGTAGCTAGTGAACTGGTAGAATGTGCTCTGAATTTACAAGGCAGAGGGGTCCTGTTCTTTTGGTAAATTGAGGTTATGCAGTTTCCCAACCATTTGGTGAAAGTTACCTTTGAGACAGGATTACCCATTTTTGGTGTTGAGAAGGCCACAAATAATTGGTCTGATTTACATATTGATTTTAGTTCTGTCCAGGTAAAAATGTAATTGCATATGTACATCCAGCAAGTGAAGGCAATATTCTCCTTTCTTTGAGTAGTTGGGAAAAATACTGGGAGGTCAACTGTTTGGTTAATCGTCAGTTCAGAAATAACTCTGGGTAGAAAGGATGGGTTAGTTCAGAGTGATACTCTGTCTTTGTGAAATATCATACAGGGATGTCTGATACACAAAGCTTGAAGTTCTGAGACATGTCTATCTGATGTGATGGCTATCAAAAATAATGATTTAAAGGAAAGGAATTTTAGATTGCAAGTAGAGGCAGGTTTAAAAAGGAGATTGTGTTAGAGATTGCAATACTAATGTTAAGTTCCAAGGTTCTTTTGGTTCCCTGAAAGGGGGTCTGATATGTAGAATACCTTTTAAGAACGTTTTGCAGAGACAGGATATAAGGGAAGAATCTTGAAAACCAGTATGGAAATTTGAGATAGCATCTAAGCACACCTGAATGGTTGAAGCTGCTGCTTCTGAATCAAGAAGATTTGACAAATATTCCAAGACTACAGTAACTGGAACTGAGAAGGGATCCAGTTGTATTCTTTGACACCAAATGAGGCAATGAGGATTACTCTGCTTCTCAGACGAAGGGCTTTCTTTAGAAATTGGGAAATCAGGGGAAAAGGAGGAAAAGCATACAGAAGTCCCATGGGCCAGTTGTGGATCAGAGCATCCCTCGGGGACTTCCCCTGTGGAGGGATTAGGGCAAAGTAGCTGCTGCATTTGTGGTTTTCTGAGGAGGCAAATAGATTGCAGCAAGGCTGGCCCCAGCGACTGAAGATCTTTGTCACAATAGTAGGATTGAGGGACCACTCGGGAGGCAGTAAGGTGCATCTGCTCAGTTTGTCTGCAATCACATTGGAACTGTTGGGAATATGCGTTGCTATCAGAAAGCGATTGGAAGATATTGCCCATTGCCAAATCCTCACGGCTTCTCGACATAGAGGGGGATTTGGTTACCCCTTGTTTGTTGATGTACCAGACCACTGACATGTTGTCTAATTGATCTGCAACAGTCCCTGACGAAAGGATGGGAAGAAATTATTGCAAGCTAGAAGCACCGCCCTCAGTTCTAGGACACTGATATGCAGGTTGGCCTCTGTATTTGACCAAGTGCCTTGGACCTTCTTCACCTAGTAAAGCCCCACCCACCCTATCAGAGCAGCATCTGTGGTCACTGTGACTCTGTGCTGTTGAGGACAAAAGGAGCGGCTCCATTGTTGTCCATCTGGCTTCATCCACCACATTAAATCTTGTTTGTATCTTTGTGTTATTCAAATTCGGAAGGATAAGGGGTGGTGTAAGGGATACCATTGAGTTAGAAGGAGCCACTGTAGAATTCTCATGTGTAGTCTTGCCAAGGGAACTACAGTAATTGACGCTGCCATTGAATCCAAGAGTTGAAGTACAGTTCGGGCTGGGATTAGTTTTTGAGAAATTAAAACAAAAACAACTGGCAACTTCACTGAAGACTGAATCCACAAAGTTTAATGAAGCGCTTTTCTTCCAAATACTTCTTTGAACTTCATCAGATACTAACATTCACAAAAATCAAGTTTAAATTGTCATGTTTAGCCATGACTAAAATCAGCTGGTCTCTCCATCTTAAAATTTAAAGGAACAGTAGTTAAAATAGCATTGTGAACATAATACGCATTTTCCTGTTCTTTAAAACTACATTATTTAACAAGCAAATGAATACATTTATCGCAGCAGCAATATGGTGAAAATCATATACGAAAATTGTGTAAAAATGTAAAGAGTCTACTCATTTATCTAACCTTACATTATAAACAGTTTCAAGTAAAAAATTAATAAGTAAAACATAATTTCTGTAATGTTGTTACTACAGTATTTCATCTTATTAAGGTTTGCAGTTTTAAACAGCATGTGATAGAACACATGTCGTTCAGTCCTGGAAAGTTATAAGCATTGAGACGAATTTGCCAGAGCCATTCCAACTTTTCTAATAATAAGGTGAATGGACCCCCTCTTGGATTACTGTCCACTTGATCAATTTTCTAGAATTTAAATGCATGTTCTGGATATTATTCTATATGCTTTGTTAAAGCATTGTCCAGTTTGTGTTTATTAATACAATATATATGTTCGTATATGCGGTCTCTCATTCTACGCTCGGTTTTACCGACGTAGAATGAATCACAATTTTGACATTTAGTCACATATAAGTTCATTTTGGAGTTGCAATTAACTTTTCTTCTTTTACTCAAATGTGTGTTGTTTATGTGCAGTGATGCACCTACATGAATGTATTTGCAGTAGGGGCAACTACCACCTTGTTTCATCCCTATTGCATATGACTGAATCCTGCACTCACCTTCAAATATATTCTTGAGTGTTCTACCCTTCCTAGTAATTAATCTTGGTTCTGTACCCAATTTGTCCACTATTAGTTTGTCCTCTAACAGAATATTCCAATTTTTTATCAGTATGTTTTTTATGTGATGATAATCAAGGTTAAAAGTTTTAATATAGCTCATTGTGAAATCACTTTGGTTCATACCTGTCCCAATGATTGTGTTCTGGCCTGATTTTCCATATCAACCCTGACTATCATTCATAGAGTAGTCATTCAACCCAGTAGGTTGTTGTATACTCAGAATGGGTATGTACACACCATTACTTCTTTTCTCCACAACTTCTTCTATTAGTTTGTCAATCAAAGTACTCGGGTATGCTCTTTTTGTGAATAACTTCTTCAAGAACTGGCACTCACTATGGAAGTCCTCATCTGTAGACACCACTCTGGCAGCCCTTACTAAATGGCCCTTTACCACCGATCTTTTTTGGTGGTATGGGTGTGCACTTGTATAGTGCAAGAATGTGTTTGAATATGATGGTTTCATATACATTTTTGCTTGGTATCTCTTTTCAACATAATTTTTGGTAAGTTGGACATCTAAGAATGCTATTTCATTTGGGTCAAAATTATATGTAAACATTAAGAAGTCTGTAGTCTCATTAAAATAATTAATGAGATTTTTTGCCTCTTCATGTTTCCCTTTTATTAGTAAAAATATGTCATCCAACTAACGTGTAAAATAAATTATTTTTGAGGCTATTCCTTCCTTATTGAGTACAAACTGATGTTCCCAGTAACTCATAACCAAATTCGCGAAGCTGGAGCCACAGGGGGAACTCATGGCTACTCCGCTTTTTTGCAGGTAATAGCTTCCTTTAAAATAAATGCAGTTGTGGGATAGAACTATGTCTAGAAGTTCTTCCACTAGACAGATGTCATTCTGGGGAGCCTCTTTCTTCCTTAGTAATTGACTAACCCACTCTATGCCCAATGCTTGTGGTATTGACGTATATAAGTCCTTTACGTCTACTGTAAGGAAGTTGTACTGTTCGTCATACTTCAATTCATTAATTTTTTGCAGGAATGACCATGAATCTTTACATATTACTTCTTCTATTGTTACATATTTTTTAAATATACTGTCTATCACTTTAGCACATGCATATGTGGCAGAATTCCTGCCATCAACTATAGGTCTAAGTGGAGGGTCAGATAAACATTTATGGATTTTGGGGACCCCAAACATTGTGGGTGCCACTGGTGTTAACACTATCATGTAGTTGTACATGTCTATATCTATCTTTCCCTCTATGAATAAATCATTAATGTAGATTTTGATACGTTCATTAGCTGTGTTGTATTCATTAAGGGATGCTTTCTGATATGAACTAGAAGCTAACATTGATTCTATTTTAGTTTCATAGTCATCCAAATCCATAAATACAAGGCCTCCATCTTTGTCAGGCTTCATGATGCATACCTTAGCTGATCTTATCAAGTTGAACCATGCTTGCTCATCTTTAGTTAAATTATACTCATAACCCCTGAATCTATTTTCCTTTTGGTATGTTCTCATGTCCAATTCACATATCTTTTCAAATTTATGTAACTAATTGTGCAAAGGGGAATTGTATGTACTTGATATTCTATATTGTGCTTGTACAACTGTGTCACCCAATAACAATTTTAAATTAAGTTTCCTAACATACATTTTCAAATCAAGAATGCTGTTAGATATGTCCATTCTCCTAGCTGGTGTAAAAGTCATTCCTTTAGCTAAGGTGTTAGCCATCTCAACAGAAATATCCAATGTAGAGAAGTTATAAACAAAAAAGTCACATTCCATATTTGAAATTATAGCTGGCATGTCTGTAGTGTTGTTATCCAAAATCTCCGTTACTTCCATTTGTTGTGCTTTTTCCTCTGGTTCCGTCTGTTTTGCTGGCCTCCCCTCAAAAAACCCTGATAATTATTCTGTTGATTGTTGGTAAGATTCTGTTGACTATTCCAGTTTTGTATATGCTCGCTTCTTCTCAGACTCTCATACTTGTCATTGGGAGCATCAAAACTGCTGTCGTGTAGTTCTGTAACATCCTGCTGAACGAAGTGTTCAGAACTGTTGTTTACCATTGCATTTTGTAAATGCCCACCCCTCTGCATGTACTCCTGACTTCCTGTTACACTATGTGGTTGATTGGCATTTGCACTAGCCTGCCCCTTCCACACTTGTACAACTGATGGCCATGGGTATGCTGTACCGTTCTGGTATTGCTGGCGATCCCGCTCAAAGAACAGGAAAATGAATATTATGTTCACAATGCTATTTCAACTACTGTTCCTTTAAATTTTAAGATGGAGAGACCAGCTGATTTTAATCATGGTTAAACATGACTATTTAAACTTGATTTTTGTAAATGTTAGTATCTGATGAAGTTCAAAGAAGTATTTGGATGAAAAGTGCTTCATTAAACTTTGTGGCTTCAGTCTTCAGTGAAGTTGCCAGTTGTTTTTGTTTTAATTTCTCAGTTATTTGTATCTTGGATTTTGGAGTTTTTAAGTTTTTGGGATTAGATTTTGACAGAGTATCCTCCGGATCTGTGATCGTATACTGAGCAGTCTGTGATCTGGTAGAGATACTAGACAAGCAGTTGTACTGAAGATCGCTCCGATAAATTCTGGGAACTGAGAAGGAGCTAGGGTGCACTTTCCCCAATTTATCGAGATTCCTAGATGTTCTGCAAGTCTGAGAGTGTACAATAATGCTTTTTCCAGTAGATGCTTGATGGGGTGAGGAGCCAATCGTCTGGATATGGAAACACTCAGAATCCTTGTAGTCTCAAGTGAGCTGTTACTACTGCCATGCACTTGGTGAACACTCTGGGAGCTGCAGAGAGTCCGAAGTGCAGTATGCGAAATTGAAAGTGATTGGCTCCTAGCCAGAAGTGAAGGAATCTTCTGGAGCGTTTGTCCATTTTTATATAGTAATACGCATCCTAAAGATCTATTGAGCACATCCAATCGTCTTTCTCCAATAATGGAAGGATAGACTGAACTATGACCATCTGGAATTTTTCTTGCTTGACAAATTTGTTTAAAATGCTGACATCCAGGATTGGTCTCCAGTTCCCTGTCTTTTTTGGCACTAAAAAGAATCTCGAGTAAAATCCAGATCCTATTTGGTCTGGTGGGACTGCTTTGATAACTCTTTTTTGAAGCAGCTTTTGAATTTCTAGTGCTGCTGTTTGTTTCCCTTTGACTTCGTTGGGAATTCGAGTTGGTGATGTTGGACAAAGGTTGAATGGAATGTGGTATCCTCTGGTAATGATCCGTTGTAGCCATAAATCTGTTACTGTTTGCCAGGCAGAAAGGTACAAGGAAAAACTTCACCAGACTGCTTCCAGAGGAAAGTAACCGGGCCGCTACTCAGGAGCACTGGTAGGGTTGCCCAGAGAAAGAATCTCTGGAACCCTGGTTATGTGGACCTCCTCTGCCCTTACTGAATTACCCCCTCTGCCATGGGGGGGGGGGTATACTCACCACGTGTGTCACGGAAAGGACCCTGTGACTTTTTTGTGCCACATATTTCCACTCCTCTGGTTCCCAGAATATGGACGTTGAGGGGTTGAAAAATGTAAGCCCACAGTAGAAAAGGGTCTTGCCATCCTTTTTACACCTGGCCAGTGTGTCTTTGACTTTAGGGAAGAAAAGGGAAGAGGCTTCCACTGGAGCAGTCTGGAAGGAAAACTTAAAGGGGTCTGCAAAGTCACAAAGGCGCATCCAGGCATGGCGTCTCATGACAATGCCTGAACCTGCTGCTCTGGCAGTTCCTTCCATGGGGTGAGAAATCAAATGCATGGAGGAGTTGGAGATGGATTCCAGGGTAGCTAGCTGTGAGGCAACCTTGTCACAGACCTTGTCAGACACAGCTCCTGCTAAGGTTTCAGAGAGTTCAGTCACTATGTCTCTCTGAAGCCTGCTGAAGTGTACCAGATAATTCAAAGATCGAACTGCAAAGGTTGATGATGCAAAGACTTGCTTCCTTAGCCTGTCTACGACTCCTTGTTTAGGGGGGGGTAAACAGTCTGGCTCTCCTTGGCCAGTTCTTTTTTGGTGGCAGCCACCACCACCATAGCATCTACTGGAAGTCCCTTGGACCAGTGAGGATTTTGATCTGGGGGAGATAAGATTTTGCCTGGCCTCCGAGGGATCGGTTCAATGGTGTCAGAACATTTCCATGCACGCTGCACAATGAGCTGAATTAGCTCATCTGCAGGTGGGGTAACTCAGGAGGTAGAGGGGTGAGCATGAAAAGCCTGCAGAAACATGGACTCTTAGGAGGAAGGGTCGGAAGGCTTTCAGTCACCCCTCTGTTTCAATATTTCCAGGATGTCTCCAAAAGAGACATCATCGGGGGCGACTGTGGGGACACTGCCCCTTTATCGTAGTCCGTGTCTTCGGTAAGGCACTCCTCACGTTTTGCAACTCAACCCAACAATAAAGAAAATTAATGAAATTCAAGGATAAAAAATAAAATTACTACATGTACATGCAAAATGCTTATAACATTTTTTTTATATGTAAAAGCAAATATATACATTTTAATTACCTTTTCCATGACAAGACGTGCAAGTTTTACTGGATTAGCAATATTTCTGACTGCAGATACTGCACCAGTCTCTAGATATTTGCCATCCATTATGATTGCATCCATTTCTACTTCACCATGTTCATTTAAAACAGATCCACAACCTAAGTGAGAAAAAACACACTCCAAAATGAGATGTTTAATTCAAATATTTATTTATGCCCAATAATTCAAATATTTATTTATGCCCAAGAATTATCTGCTGTAACTATTTGTAAAAGATACATTTGCATAGGAGAGTATTTATTATATACAAGTATTTATTTTATTAACTGAGTAGAACAACAATCCCTATGAATGTTTATCAAATTCAGTCCAGTGTTGCAAACTGACAAGAATAACCATGTATTACAACTTAAAAATAACTGCATAACACATTAACAATCGGGTAATACTCATATATTTAGCAGTAACTTATATATGTCATGAATACAGAATTTTTGAATTTACAATGTACAGAATTTATGAGCTATGGAAAGACTGGAATTTACTAAACAGTAGTTTTGAGAGCTGGGAGGGCTGTGGAGAGAAGATAGGTATAAAATGAACCTAGATAGCAAGAAAAGAAGGAGAATTCTGGGGAGGAACATGGTGGTGGAGGGGGGGGGGTGGCGGAAGAGCAACACCTGAGAAATGTGTCTGTCATTTCTTTAGCAGGGCAATATAGTAGCCTTAAACATAATGATAAAATAACAAAGAGAAATAGGCTTCAAAACTAAGCAATAGGCTGCATTAGTGTTCAAGAAGCATTTGCATTTAGTGTCTAAAAATAGTAAATACTGCTATGGCAGTGAAACATGTGACCCTGTAATGCAGTATATTATATACAATAAAACTTCTAAAAAACAGTCGCAAGTAGACAACTTCAGAACTTTTATTATCAGCAGGCTAAACCATACCATCTTCTGCTATACTAGTTAAAAGCTACCAGCCATACCAGTTCTTGCAACGGATATCTTACCTTGTGCTTTTATACCCTGGGAAAACACAAACTACAAATTACAAAGTCAAAGCAGGCCGGATAAGGTAGCTTGAGCACCTTCCCAAAACATCACACCCTGATCAAGTTTTTATTTCCAGATGTGCTGAAGTGGGACAAGAAAGACTTGCATTTTCTCATTTCCATGGCAATGGACCCCACTATTCAATTTTCTGCCTTTTGTCCTCTACCCCAAAGCCTACATCAACAACAATCTCAATCTGTCCAAGGAAGCAGACCCACCGTTGGGCACAGCAAAGAAAGGGAGCAGTAAACCAACTGTATCATCAAGGGTCTACCTCTGAACCTAAGATGACATTTTGGATAAAAAACAACCACTCTAATGTCAGCCCTATCTAGAAAGGATATTGCTCAAACAGCACTGCATGCTGAAAGTAAACATTTCACCACACATTCTATTGAATCATTTTACTCCTTGCTCTAATTCCAGCATTAATGTCATGCTGTGCCTACTAGCCACTAGTCTCTTGCTTTCTAATGAGATTAGTCATGCCACACTCAAGATTACCTATTCTGTCCAAAGACACCATCTGTTGTCATGATATTTCTAGCTTACTAAACAGCCAAACTGAAAACAAAATACAAACAAGTAAAATGCATCTGGGAAAGATCATACCATAGTGAATAAAGACAGCTTTGATGTAGTCTGTAGCATTCAGGAATGGTATTAGCTACTGTTTTGCCAGTTTAAGAATTTGGATATCGTGCATGTGTTCATAATGATTTATTTCGGGTACTAACATACATACATACATTATTTGCATTTCAAAATCCTACACCATGGGATTTTGTATGCCAATCATTTCCCCATAAACTTGACTGCAGAAGCATTCTTCCTGTTCCAGCAGACACCATGCAGTTTCATATATCTTTTACTTCTCATTAACCTTCTTTCTAACAGCATTCTTCTTCTATTGGTGGTTTTATTCTTACAGTAATATCATAGCTTCTATCTATCTTTCAGAGTATGCTTCTCAACTATCATTCCAGTTATCAAGGAGGGAACTCTTATATCATACACATTTTCTTACTTCTTCTTCCAATTCCTTGTTTACCAACCAGCTATCCTTAATATAAACCCAGGACTGGAAACTGATGATGAAAGTGCGGATCTAGGAATGAGCTAGTTTAATTACAGAGCTTTCCATCCAAGACAGATTATGGAAGATCTTCTATATGTAGGTTGCAAGGACTCTTGAATACTTAGATTCATAGGTATGTACTAGGCTAATGGCCCTGGAACCTTTACAAGCCTAGCTCATAGAAGTGCCCTGGCACTGTGCTGCCCAACGTTAGTTTCCAGTGCCTCTATCAAGTAGAACCACTGGAGTGATACCCGGGGTGAACTTTCTACTGCCCACCCACTCATCAAGATTTCTCTTGAAGAGGGACAGCGAGGTGCTCTGCTTGACATGTATGGGAAGCCTATTCCAGAGCATGGGCAGTCTCTGGGTGAGGAACCTGTCCCTCCAGCATGTTCTGTTGAATGTGGTAATGAGGTTGAGGTCTCTGGAGTGTGTGGTGTGGAGGGATTGGGATTTCTTTAAATGTAGCACTTCTAACAGAGCTGGGTCAGACACGGCTTTGTAAGTCAAGCAGAAATCGCCTCTAAGTAGGCAATATGAGACAGAGAATAGCTGTAGTCTTTTGAGTCTGTCTGTGTAGGATATGTGTTTAATGCCTAGGATCCTCTTTGTGTGGTACTTCTGTGGCCTCTCCAGCTGTTGCAGGTGTCTAGTGAGGTACATGCCAAATTGGACATTATACTCGATGATTGGTCTAATGAGAGAAGAGTAGAGAGAGACGATGACCTCTTTCTTCCTGGATGCAAAACCCTTGGTAATGAGATGTGCCACATAGAAGGACTTTCTGACCACAGTGGCAATGTGGTGGTCGAAGGAGAGGTTGCTGTCAACCTGTGTCCCCAGATCTCTTATAAAGCCTTCAGTGTTCAGTGGGCTCCCACTGATGTGGTAATTAGTGGGAAATGAGTTTTTACCAAAGGGGATAACGACGCATTTTTTGGCATTAAGCTTAAGGCCATGGTTCAGACACCAGTCACTGGTCTCAGTGAGGCCTTTCTGTAGGATGTCTGCATCACTTGGGGAGTTAATAATAGCACCCAGTTTGCAGTCATCTGCAAACTTGCTCAGCGAGAGTCCCTTTCACAACTCTCAATCTGGAAACATCAAAAATCTGGACAAGGCCCATGAAAAATAGGTACAAATCTGTAAGCTGATTAATGAAAAATTTGCATACATAATTACAAACCGCCCACTCCAATGGAATTGTGGAATATCAACTTTCAAACGCAAACCAAAGAACAGAACCAAAATATAGCACCAGAGTCCCCCTGCAGCCATTCCAATGTCCCATTACCTGGCTATTTCACCCCATTTACCATAAACACTAATGTGTGCATACTGCTTTACATCTATAATGATTATTTGGAGTTTATTTTTACATTTTATAGCTCAATACACAAACACTAATAGATATCTGCTAAACATAGCAATATGGTCTCACAATGAAAATAGACTTGGCATTAAAACTTCTCTGCCCTTGAAACTCACATTCATTGAAACATATTGAAACCCACACCGCATCCAAAGAAAATGCATTTGGCCAGTGCTGGAGAAAGATTACCTTTGGGCTGTTTTCAAATCATATCCCCTTGCACACAAAACACGAAACATACATGCATTCTTTGATACACCTTCCTGACTTTATTAAATTATATTCCTTGTATAATACAGCACACTTGTTAGACTTAAGTTTAAGCGCATTTTAAATTTACTGTTTAAACATTATTCCAGTAGGCAATGAAACAAAATGCATGAACCAATAATGGCAGAACTGCCCTATTCATAGCATTTCCATCATAAAAGTTAACTTCCACACACAATCACATTTTAAATTTACTGTTTGAACTTTTTTCCAGTAGACAATGAAACAAAATGCATGAACCAATAATGACAAAACTGTCCTATTCAGAACATTTCCATGATAAAAGTCTACTTACACACACGCACACACTAATATATATATATATATATATATATATATATATATATATATATATATATATATAAACAGAATGACAGTAATATAAGCCATAGGCATCTTGCACAGCTTCTCACACTTATTTTCAATTTCAGTTTTCTTGGGGGAGGGGAGACAAAAGGCCAAAAATCAGGGACACATTTTAAACATTGCTTGTATAATTTTGGAAAGTTGCTTGAATAAAATGTTGTATTACCACCATGCAATTCTCTGCCAAGACTTGAACCCAGGACCCTATATACTATAATCAGAGCAATATACCACTAAGCCAGATCAGCAGTTTCCTGAAAGACAGGAAGACTGAAACTTAAATGGCTATCATTTAGTGAATTCAGTTCTCACTTCTCACCATAGCTCTCAACCTCTTAGCACAAAAAACCTGGACAAAGCCAATAATGGGGGATACAGAATTCAGTTCTCACTTCTCACCATAGCTCTCAATGTCTTAGGACAAAAAAACTGGACAAAGCCAACAATGGGGGAACACAGCCCCAAAATACAGACAAATTTCAAATACTGATCTTATAAACTTAGGAAACTGCCACAATAAAAGGTTTTGTGTTACCATTTATTTTCTGAAGAATGAAGTCTGAAATTCAAATGCCTGTCATTATTTAGTGAATTCAATCCTTCAGTGATTTGCCATAAAAATCCTGAAAACTATAGATTTTAATGAGGAGCAGAACAAAAATATGAGGAATAAATTCACAAGTGGTGGTGGCTAGAGACTTTAGGCTCTTTTTACCTGTACCCAAGGTACAAGGTTTGAGCCTGAGTACCTCTACCCACCTGATGTATTCTATTGGGGGCATTTTCACACAAACACAAACACACACACACACACCAAATACTCACTCTGAGGGATACCCCCAAACAATGTTAAGATGGAGTCTCATACTAAGGACTAACAGCACACAGTGACAGCTGGCAAAGAACAGCAGCAGAAGGTAAAAGATTAAACATATTTTATTCTGCCACACTTGTAAACAAAAACTCTGGTAGAGCAAATAATCTTAAAATTTAAAGCTCTTAGCTCTACAGAGGAGCACTTTCTTTCGGCCTGTTGTCCATAACTCTTAACTGTCCTTGATTTTATAGAAAATCTCTGATTTTGCCTCATATTTTTGCTCTGTCCCTTATACAATTTTTGATTTTCTAGTATCTCATTGATTATGGTCTGTAGTGACAAATATAAGAGTTTCACACTTCATATTGTGCAGGAGGTGAACTTCTTGGCATCCATGCCTCAAACACATAATAGGTTTCCGATCTTAACCAACTTCATTACAATTCTCTGTGTTATGCTGAAACACAACCAATGCCTCTCCCAGTCACTTCTTGCTCTCAAGTCTAACCTTGCCCACTTATTCACCTTGTTAGCAATCTTGTAGCATACTACATATCATGCAGTCTATAATTTTGTCATTCTTTTCAGTTTTAAAACTACCCCTCCAAGGGCACCACTTTTTGGCATGCTGCATCTCCGTACATACCACTGCTTCATACAGATTTATGGAAAACTTTAGTCATGAGTAAATTGAAATGCAACTGTCTGTGCACATCCAACAAGTGCAATTTATATTCTCCCCTGTTTTGGAAATTTGGGGAAAAGACCGGAGATTAATAACCTGATTAATAATGGATTCTGAAGCTACCTTAGGAAGAAAGCAGGGATTAGTACACAAGGATACCCTAGCCTTATGAAAAAACATATTAGCTGGTTTGACTGACTGACTGGCAGAAGTAATAGCCATTAAGAAGGCTGTCTTCCAGGACAACATTTGCAGATTCACAGAAGTTGCGGGTTAAAAGGGAAGTGAAACCAATGCCTGTAGAAACAGCATAAGATCCTACGGCGGTGTAGGATTGGTGGTCGAAGAAGAAAGGTACCTTTTAGGAAGGCTTTGCTTAGCTTAGAAGAAGATAAGGAAGCCATATTATGCCCCACATGAAAATTAGAAATTAATGCAAGTTGAACCTTGACTGTAGAAGAACTAGCACCTTGTTGGAAGATCTCTGCTGTGGAGTCCTGACCATCAGGGGAACTGGAGCAACCAGGCGGTAAGCTTCAGACTGCCCAGGTCTTGATGGGGAATCCCTGAAGGATGAGAAATGAGATCCGGAACTGGATCCAACAACCATGGTGGAGCCACCAGATGAAACCACAGAGAGGGAAACCAGACTTGGTGAGGCTAGAATGGGGCAATGAGGATTACTAGGCTTCCCAGCCTGAGAGTTTTCTGAAGGAATTTTGAAATTAAGGGAAGAGAAGGGTAGGCATACAGGAGACCGGGTGCCAAGCATGGAATAGAGCATCTATGGGGACTTCTCCCAGAGGGGGGTTCAGAGCAAAAAACTCACTGCACTTCATTTTGGAAGGAGAAGCTAAGAGATCACAGCAGGGCTGACCCCACTTGAGAAAGATCTGTTTCACCACTGAAGGATTCAGAAACCACTTGTGAGGAGTCAGGATGGACCTGCTGAGCCTGTCCACTAGAATGTTGGACTTCCCTGGAATGTGCATTCCCAGCAGTAAACGGCCGGTGGAGATCATCCACTCCCACACTCTCACGGCCTCACAACACAGAGGGTAAGATCTGTTTCTCCCTTGTTTGTTGATGTATCAGACCACTGACATGTTGTCTGTCTGGATAGCAACCATTCCTGGGAGAAAATAGGCATGGCGAGCTTGCAACGCTGAAAGCACCACCCTCATCTCCAGGACGTTGATATGCAATTTGGTCTCATAAGGGGACCTCATGCCTTGGAGTCTCCTCCCTGAGCAGTGCCCCCCCCCAGCAGGGAGGCATCTGTGATCACTGTAGCCAAGGGTAATGCGGGGAGAAAGGAATGACCCAGAAGTAGATCCAGACAATGTAACCACCACACATAAGAGTTCCTGTACACCCAAGAGACTCGGACAGGGTGAGACAATGGAAAGTCTAACATGGACCATTGAACTGAAAGAGTCCAATGGAGAACCCACATGTGAAAGGGTGCCAGAGGCAAGCGACAGATCGTGGCTACCATGGACCCCAATGCCCTTAATATTATTTCCGCTGTCAACAGTTGGGCTTGAAGGATGACCAGGACATGAAGTTTCAGTAACTGTATCCTCTCCGAGGTAAGAAAGACCTTGGATTGAACTGTGTCCAACCAAGCCCCTATGAAATCTAATACCTGAACTGGGGCCAGTGAAAACTTGCTGAAACTGATGGTGATGCCCAACTGCTGGGCTAAGCAAAGAAAGTAATCCCTTGCTAAACAGAGCTGATGCCTGGAAGGGGAAGTGAGGAGCCAATCGTCCAGGTAAGGGAAGACCTGTATGCCCTGGAGCCTCAGGTGAGCTGCTACTACTGCCATCACTTTGGTGAACACCCTGGGGGCTGTGGTGAGACCTAAGCAGAGCACTCGAAACTGATGATGATTGGTCCCAGCCGGAAGAGGAGGAACCTCCGAGAGTACCTGTCCATTTTGTTGTGGTAGTACGCATCCTGGAGGTCGACTGAGCACATCCAATTGTTCTCCTGCAGTAAGAGCAGGATAGACTGAATGGTGACCATCCAGAATTTCGTCTTGGCCACTGACAGGTTAAAGGTGGATAGATCCAGAACTGGTCTTGGGTCCCCCATCTTCTTTGGCACTAAAACGAACCTGGAATAAATGACTAATCTGGACTGTACTTGGGGGACGTGTTGGATGACCCATTGTTCTAGCAGCTTTGAAATTTCCAGAGCTGCATCCTCTCTGTGTGTGGGTCAAACTTCCGGGAGGTGTCTGGGTGGTAGAGGTGACTTTAAAAACAGGACTGAATAGCCTCTGGATATAATTTGCAACACCCAACGGTCTTCGTGATAGACTCCCAAGCTGTTAGGTGTAGCGACCGCCTCTAGAGGTGAACAGTCAGGCAACCCTTCAGGGCTGCTGTGCGGGTCAGTCAAAGAAAGATTCTTAAGACCCTTGATTTCTTGGATCCCCTCTGCCTCTAGGGTAGCGTCTGTTAAATCCTCCTCTGCCTCTGAGGGAAGGTGAGTCCTGAGTGTCCTGGGAGAAACTGAGATTTTCGGAATCATATCTTCTTGGTCCCTTGCTGATTCCTGGAAAAGTGGATCCTGATGGCAGACACAGTCTTCCCATCCTTTTCACTCTGGACTAGTGTGTCATGTACCGTCTTCCCAAAAATGGAAGAGCCATCATATGGGGCATTCATAAAGAATGCCTTAAAGGGTTCCAAAACGGCACACAACTGGAGCCAGGTATGACGCCTGATGGCAACACGAGTACCTGCAGCTCTATTGGCACCTTCCATTGCATGGGAGAGGAGACACATAGAGGTGTTAGCAACAGATGTCAGGGTGGCCATTCGAGAGAAAACTTTCTTGTCCTCCGCTGACATGGACCCCGGGGGTAGACTCAGCAACCTCCTTGAACAGGTCTTGCTGCAGCCTAATCAAATGTGCCAGGTAGTTCAGCGCCTGGACAGAGAAGGCCGCTGAAGTATACACCCACTTCCCAAAATGATCCATCATTCTAGACTTTTGGTCTGAAAGATGGACCGTAGAGCTCTTTTGAGTGAGCTCCTTCTTAGTGGCAGCTGCCACCACCATGGCATCAACTGGAGATCATTTTGCCAATGGGTTCTGTCCAAAGGGGGGCTCAAAACTTTGTCAAGGCACTTGGGAATGGGCTCCACTGTGTCCAGTTCCTTCCACGCCTGAGATACAATCAGGGCCACCAAGGGATCTGCGGGAGGGGACACCCAATAAGTAGAGGGTCCTATGCCAAAAGCCTCCAGGAACACCAATTCATCTGGGTTAGGTTTCTGGGCAGACCACCTCCCACTCTGGCATAGGATTTCCATGCTGTCTCCAAAGGAGACATCCTTGGGGGGGGGGGTGACAGGGGGGAACCTTCCCCTTCCTCCAAATCGGTGTCCTCTGTGAATGACTCCGGTGGGGAGTCCAAGTGCCTTCATTTGCACGTGCATTTGTGAGGAGCCTCCTCAGTGGGGGATTCTGAGGAGGACTCACCAACGGCTTGCTGCTTCCAACAGTGGGCACCCTGGGGCATAGAGGTGGCAGACTATCCTGAGATGGCAAGATGGCTGGACCAGCACCAGCAACAGAGGGTGCCAGGAAGGACTCCGAAGACAGGATAGTCAAGGGCCTTGACGGAATCAAGAGGACCCTCTCCACCACATTGAAAGCTGAAGGGGAATGGACTTCCTGAGAAGGGGAGATGGTTAAGGCCATATCCCTCCGAACCGACGGGGGAGTTAGAGCCGAGCCTATAGGGGCCAAGATGCCTAGGGGAAGGCTCTGCTTCGACACCATCCCCTCAGATCTGGCACCAAGGCTATGGCTCCAAGAGCCAGATGGATCCAAGCAAGTTGTATCTGACGTGCTCAAGGCCATAGCTGGCATCGAGGTACACGGTACCATCGGAGCTGACCCCTTGACGCCAAGTGTCCTTGGATCCAAGGGCTCCAAAATCAGGGGACAGATCAGAGAAGGAGATATAGGGATAAACACACATTGCATGCCCCCAGCTCCGGAGGGAGAGGGGGCAGGCAAAACTCCCAACTGGATCTGGGTGCGGATAAATTCCGTACCATCCTGTCCATCTTCATTTCTGAAAGGCTGCAGTGGAAAGAGATGAGGAGGCCACCGACACCACCCTGGACTGGTGGTGAGGGGAAGCTTGCACCGGCGACTGGGATCGAAGATCCTCCGGCTCTGGAGAAACCCAGGGAGTACGAAGCCAGGGTGACTCTGACCTCGGGACCAACCTAACTTTGGGAGGAGGGCCCGTCGAAAACTGAGGGATCTGGGGATTGCTTCTTAGGCATATCCCTGTACTTAGCAGGCTTATCTCTGTCCCTGGGCCTCTTGGCAGGAGTTTGAGTCCCAGAGACCATGGCAGAGACAGCAGAAGGGACGGAGGCAGAAAAGGCCTGTGCCTCGGCTGAAGGAGAGGGAAGGAACCCTTTTAAAATTAACTTATTCCTTCTGTCCATCAGTGTTCGTGGATTAAACCTGGAACAGATGGAACAGGAGGTCTCTAAATGGGCTGCCTTCAGGCATACCACACACAGAGTGTGGCCATCAGCTGGGGAGACCTTATGGCCACCCTCCGTGCACTTCTGGTGCCTGGGTTTTGGGGCCTAAGGCATAGCAAGAAACCCAACAAAAATCCCCACATACACAGGCACACACACACACGCTCAAAGAAAGGGGAAAAGAAAGGAAACTTTTTTTTTTTTAAACTGACATGAACGCGCAGTAGAGTAGAGAAGGAAAAATAGAAAAGGTAAACTTTAAAAGAGAAAATTTAGCAAAAAAAGGGAAATAATATAAATCTTAGCTAAACAGAAGCTCAGAGCAACGGATCACGATGCAAGCATGAAGCAAAGCAAATGAGATCTGAAGGAAGGAAGGAGACAGAGGCATTGCGGGTAGGGGAGGAGCTTGGAGCTCAGATCAAGATGCTGGCATGCAGCCATCCGATCTGTGGCAGATCTGGGAAACCAAAGGTTGAAGACCAAATGAAGACAACAACTTTATCTACACAGTTTCTCCACAGAGGTAATAGTATTAACAACTTTTTACCACCAAAGTAGAAAAGTGTGTTCTCATTTTAAAATACAAAAAAATTACATAACAGTCAATAAAAATACTTCTTCATAGCTTTAAAAATAAAAGTAATGTGGAAAGTCTTCTCCTGAGGGGAAATTATATTCTCAGGAATAGAACAGCAATAACTGACTGTTGAGCCTAGAAAGCCCACAGCAGAGGTCTTCTTGGCAGCAGAAAAGTTCTGAAGGTCTTGGTGCCCAAACCTGAAAGTCAGCTCATCTCGAGCTGTCAAAAGGTTTGAGCATGTGGAAGGTGCCCTGAAGCTCTGGAAGCTGGATGGCTGATATAACCCATATAGCTTAGACTACTGCAGCAAAGATCAATATGAAAAACATCTAAGTAGTCCCTATGGTACCCCACTGTGTCTTCATACTCCCCAGGGCACCCCCATTGTGTCTGCATACCCTCAGGGCATCTCATTGCCTCTGGAAGACAGTCTTACAGTTAGAATAGCAGTCGGATGCACTTATAAAGCCATAAAAAGTTAGTTTATTAAAGAAGCAATGGATTCAGTAAGCAAAAAATACACAAATGTCTTTGTGTGAAAGTTACTACTGGGCTTCAGTGGACATCTGTTCAACAAATACCTGTATTAGATTTGAAACATACAGCAGTTAGTGCTTTTTTGGGGAATGGCCATATACAATTTTAACTTTATGGTGTATTTTAGTTTGACACACAATTATTTTCAGTTTAACTGACAATATTATTTGTAAAAGGTGAGAGCTGTAATGGGGTCACAATTCCCCTCCCCTGCTAATTATGTGAATTTAGTATTGGGAATGTTATGGTCATTATATCAAGTATTTATTGTTTCTGTCTATAGGTGAACTTGAAAAATTTGAGGGACTTGCGAAATAAAAGGGCAGACTTTTCTTTCACTGAGTATCTCAGTAAGAGGCAGATAAGGTTCTTTACACACTATATCAAATAAAATGCATAGATGGCTGTTTCCTTAAAAAACTTGACAGCATGTATCCACCCCCCATTTGCAAGCAGCCCTCCCCTATTGAGAGTTACTATAATATTATTAGATCATCGGACTTTAAAAGTCAGGCAACAAGCTTGTCAAAAGTTAAAATCAGGAGGATAGCGGTGCAATATATTTATTTAGTTGTTTACTGCATATATCCTTTGTTGATTAGGTTAATTCCACTAGGCCAATGACCGCTTTTCAGAGGAGACCAGATGTGGTGTGCAAATAAAGTTGATAAAGTGTTTATTAATCAGAAAAATAAAAGCCTTCACAACCTCCCTTCCATACTTTTTCTTAAGCTAACTCTACCAGTTTCAGAATATCCAAACTTCCTCTTCACCCCTAGAACTGACATAAAAATGTGTTACTTACTATTACATGTAACTTGTACTGTTTGCGCTACGTTAACAACGTACCTCAAAGTTGTAAATACAAGATCTACATTGTCAACTCCAATATGTTTACTGCATCATGAATTCCATATTTTTTATGACATATGTATTCTGTATGTCAATGACTTTATCATAATTTTTAAAGACACTGTATGCCTTTTGACCCAGGCTGTGCTTTGGGCCAGTGTGTTTACCCAATCAACAAATGTATAAGTAAATAAAATAAACTAAAACACATCCAGCAGAGTAAATGCCTCTCCACAATATAGAGCAGTAAATGTAATCAGTCCAACACAGAGGTAGTGAAAGCGGCAGCCATGAAATGCCAAATAATCCAGCCTTACATGTAAAATAAACAGTCCTTTATTTAGAGCACCAAGGTAAGCGCTTTCACAAAATGCTTCATAAGACCATAAAACCCTCTCCCAACAAAGACACTTACTTTTATAGCCATCACATGATACCTAATAATTAAACAATTATCTTTTAAAGGAACAGATCTATTAGAGAGCAAAATCATGTTGCAGTGTTCTAAAATATTATAACAACTAACTGTGACTACCTACATATACAATATAAAAAACTTGAGTATACTGAAACACATGTAATAATTAGCAAAACATTGGCAAAACATTAGCACACCTAACATAAAAACATAAATATAAATAAAAAGGATACACTTGACCTAACATTGTCCACAGATGCGAAAACAAAAATGCAAAATACCAAAAAAAACTGACCGACTAAGACATAAATGTGTATAAATGTTTTGAAAAATGCATGGATAGTATGGACATAAATGCACTGCATTTGTAAATGAAGAGACCTTACATACCTAAGATGTATAAGTTGTGGAAAACCCTCAAAGCAAAGTAAGGGAATATAACACCGCATACCCATCATCTTAGAACTTGTCATTCATATACACATTTCTGATGCATCAAAAACAAGAACCTGAAATATGCGGCTAAGTAATTCCTATAAAATTTAAATATGTGCATGGATGTATTTCTAAACCAGAAATGCAATTACATTAAACAAAAAATGTAATTCCTTCAACCCAAGGTTTTCAAATAACAATTAAGCCCCTTGATCTTAAGATAGGTTTAAGCGAGGCTCTCTCATTGAGACCCCTGCCCTTATCTGCTCTCAGTCCTAATATCCAATTCGTCTCCTTCTTTTCAGTCCCATTCCTTATGTTACCTTCCCTAACAGTTGGTACCACATTATCTATAACCATAAATCGAAATATATGTTCCTTGCCCTCTGTCAAAACATGCTTGGCTAGGGCATTGTTAGTATAGTTGACCCTAATAGCATAGAGATGCTCCCTCATTCTATTATGAAACACCCTATTGGTTTTGCCAACATAGAATGAGGAACATATCTGACATGTAGCTAAATAGACAACGTGTGGGGTATTGGAAAGGACTGTTTATTTTACACATAAGGCTGGATTATTTGGTGTATAAGTAAATAAATTTCATAAAAATGTAGAAAACTGGTGATAAGAGAGATGCAAAGGATGTGTTTTTGCACTTACTCTTAACTGATTTTGTTGACTTTATCACTATTTTTCAGCCTGCACTTGTTAAAGAAAACACCACCTGTTTGTTCCTGTACTGCTCTTAGGTTGTTTTAACAGTATTCTAATATTTCCTAACATCCTTTGGTACTGCAAAAGCTGTTCTAAGTTTGCCAAACTTCTCCTGGGTCTGACAAAATATTTCTAAGTGTTGCAAAGTCTTTCTGTATTGTTCTCTTACGTTGTGCACTTTTTGTATTTTGTTGAAAATTTCTGAGGGTTAGTGAACTTATTTCCAAGGATTCCTGGCATTCCAGCAATTCTGACGTTTGCTGTAAAGCATTTGTTACTGCACTTTAGCTCAAAACCAGTTAGTTTTACATTAAAAAGGTTCTTTTGCACTCAGGTGAGAGCAGGACTGAATTCAACCCATCCAAGTTGGAAACTGCTAGTACAAAGTTTACTGTATCTTAATCTGATTGGCCTGAGGGATTAACTGCATAAAAGTCTTTCATCCTGCTAGTATAAAAGCTAAACATAGTTCCTCATGCCTTGTATATAAGCAAACTTTTCAAGTTTATAATCCCCTAAAGGAGACGCTCTCCATAGTCCTCACTGTTAACAGCTGCTCAAAGACCTGCCAGTTTGTACAGAGCGCAGTACCACTGCAGGTCATCTATCCGGAGCTGCTCAACATTTGGTGACTTTTGCCAGAGGTTTGGAGAGTTTCTGCTAAAATTGAAAAAATAAGAACTTTTTGGAGGGTTTTTTTGCACTTTGCTGACTGCATTGTGTCATTTTGCTGATTTTTGCTGTATTTTTCTGCACGTTAAAAAAGTTGTTCTGTTGCCTTAAGTAGCTAGTACATAGCATAGACTTCATTCAGATCAGCTGAATCTAGACTGTATTGTTTTACTTGAGCACTATTCCAGCCATCTTACATTAGGAGGGTCCTGCCTGCACCCTTGTTGTGGTAGTTTGTAGTCTGAGCCTCATCTGAGTTGGAGGTTACAGGAGGAAAGCTCACTGTGTCCCTTCTATTGGTAGTTCAGCTTAAAAATGTTTAATTTTGCCTGTATTTAAGCCTCACATCTGCACTTAGCTGCTCACCACACAACAGGGTTCAGCACTGCCCTGCATAGATCTAAAAACCCTCCCAAACTTCCCTGCTGTATTGTAGGAAACTCAGTTGTGCACTGAGAAGCATTGCCATAGTTTTCACCCCTAGTCTTCACTATAATAAGCCCCTTTGTTAATCCTAGAGCCCAATCTAGTCAAACTAACCCACTCCCCAGTAGTAGTTATGGTAAAATCCTGCCATAATGGACGGTTAGTTTTGAACCATTTCTCTGGCCAGCCTGACATGGGCATCCTGAGACAATGTAGTCATTGCCAAAATGTATAACCACAACCACTTACTCCTAAAATAATCAAATACAATATATGAGAGATGTAATTACACTATGAATTTGGAATCAATTCTCTCACTTAACAACAAACCAGACATCAAACAGGTTGTCAGCACAAACACACATCATCTCTCACACAAAACAAGTTTACAACACATAAACCTATTTACGCAGAGGTACTCAACAAAAGCACACCAAAAGATCAGAGACTTCCCAACAGCAAACCACTTGCACACACAGCAAACAGAATCCACTGCACATACCACCACATATGAGTGTCTCATCAAATAAGCCTATAAGGCAAAACGCCTCAAAACCAAATGTCCTTTTCATAGGTGACTCCATAGTGAGACACAGAGAATGCCCCCTTACTAGATTGGACAAGGAGAAGGTCACAGTCAGCTGCCTGTCAGATGCCAGGATCCGTCAGATCACACACTCACTCAAGTCACTCAACAGCAATTACTGTTATGACTCTGTCATAGTACATGTTGGGGTGAATGACCTGAGATGTACCTCTCTGGACTACATTAAGAGACATGACCAAACTCTCAGATTATGTGTCCAGCCAGGTATGTCCCTAGCCATAAGCAGCATTCATTCAACCTTCACCTAGGATGCCACAATATAGACAAAAAATGATTGACTTCAACAACTGGCTTAGCTTCTGGTGTCAATCCAAGGGGATCCAGTATCTGTCAGCCTGGGAAGACATGGTTGACAGACTATGCTGCTTTGCCAGAGGTGGTCTTCACTTGTCTCCTCAAGGTTTTCCGATACCATATCCATCTTCATGAAAGCCAAATACATCTCAAGACTGGTTAAACAGTATGACTCTGTTGAGCCACTGCAGGTCCAACTAACTATAGTTAAAAACACCCTACCGTATCATTGCTAGCTACAGGCCCCCACCATGAACCATGAGAAGGAACAACCTAGCTGGACTTACTAGAGCCACTCAAAATACAACCACATGCTGTGTTTTTTTCTCTTCATCTTTTTTAGTGGATTTTCTTTCAGGCTGTCTACGTTTCTTGTTTGCTGGCATGCAGGCAGTGGACTTACTAGCCGATAACTGAATTTTCTAAAACAGGTTGAGATACTGACCCTTACTCCTCAGTTTCTTTTTTTCACACAGGGATAAAAGAAATTAAACTGCTGATCAGTGTGCAACATTTCTAAGTCCATACGTTGTAAAGTGTAGTTTCAATTGATTTCAAAGGCATTAGAGAATATAACAGATTTTCAGCATGTTATTAATCCGAGAAGGCAACAGCTGGGTTGTCAATATTTTAAGCACGTTAATGTGCAATGTAACTGTAATAGCCAAATGTTGTCAATGGTATTTTATGTGACTGCAAAGGTACACTTCAGTATACGGGGAAAATTATGAAATAATGTTTCCAAAGGATACAATGGATAGAAGAATATACTAGAGAAGTAAATGATATGTGATGATTTCTAGATGCTATCGCTTTTGAAGGCTGAAAGCCAAGCCATCATTGAAGGCTATGAGCTGACATGCCAGATTTTAGAGGAATATATCACTTCCACTTGGTGATCTGCAGGTTTTTGTTTTGATTCTTGATAATATGGAGTAATACTGCCTGTTTGTCTATAAAAGCACAGAATGGAACAATCAGATTTAGAAAGTAGCAGATTTTACCAACATAAAACTTCTTTGTGCACCAGTACCTCAGAAGGCTAAAATAAACCTCAAATTTGTTGGAACATGAGCCACTGACTGCTAGTATTCCATGCTTCTGTTTACTCAGTATGCTACTGCAGTCTTTACTAGGTACACAGACGTATTAAGCAGACGGTTTTGACCACCTCAGCTGGCACTGCTTTGCTTTTATTGTACATTGATTAAGAAACTAAAACCAACTACCCTGTCTGCTGATCTCCTCCAAGCAGAGTATTTACAAAAAGCAGCCAATGCTATAGCCTACCCAATCTCCATACTGATCAATAAAACTATATCTGAAGCTAGTGTCCCCTCCATCTGGAAGATGTCCCATGTAATCCCACTAAATAAAGGGGGTAGCTCTACCAAACTCTCAAATTACAGACCCATAGCTATTTTGTCACCACTAGCCAAAAGTATGGAGAAATGCATCCATAAACAACTCCTGAACTATCTCATCAAATACAAGCTCCTGACCCACTCTCAACATGGTTTTAGACCCCACCACAGTACCACCACTGTCATCCTCTCCTTTTCTAAGTAATAAATCAAAACCGTAACAATAACCAACTTTCCTCTGCCCTCTTTCTTGATCTCTCCAAGGCCTTCGACATGGTTAACCACCAACTACTAATACAAATACTGGAAACTATTTCCCTAGACAACCAGGCAACCCAGTGGTTTCAATCTTACCTGAATGGTAGACAACAGGCTGTTCGATGGAATTACAACCTATCTACCCTCCTACCTATTACCCTTGGAGTCCCCAGGGCTCTATCTCAGGACCCCTCCTATTTTCGATCTTTATCAACGATCTGTACAAGGTCATCCCAAATGCAACTTGTATTCAGTACGCTGATGACTCGACTCTAATATGCTCGGCCACCTCCCCAACAGAGCTGCAGTCTTTATCCCAAACTGTTTATAATACAGTTAAAAAGTGGCTCCTTAATCATCGACTTCTATTAAATCCTAAAACCATAATTTCCCCAGATCTCTCTACCAAGCTCCTAGGTGTAATAGTAGGCAATAACCTTCAGTTTGACTTGCATGTTAACCATACTATTAAAGCAGTAAATAAAAAACTTGGCTCGCTATACAAGATTAAACCCTTCCTAATTCCCCTAGCTAGGACTGTCATTGCCCATACTCATCTACTCTCCACTCTCCTTTACGCCTCCCCCTTATTCACAAACTTGAGTAACACTGACCTGAACAAACTCTCGAGCTGCTATAATCACATTGCTAAATTTGCCACTGGGTCAGTCTATAGAACACACCACTGTCTTAACCACAAACAACTAGGGTGGCTGGAATTACCCAACTTACTACAGATCAATCAACTAGTAGTCGCCTTTAAGACCCTCTACCAGCCTGAAAATACACCAGTACTTAGAAACCTTATCACCCCCTACCAGAACTTCAAAACCCTTCGATCATTCAACAAAATGTTAGTCTATACTTTCAAAACTAACAACTCTGCCAGGGATTCTCTGTTTGCTAACTCTGTTGGTAAAATATGGAGCTCACTTCCCGCCGACCTAACCTCTAATCTCTCTCTAACTCAATTTAAAAAAAGTGTTACACAATACTTCAAAACACGATGGTTATGTCCCTGCTCTACTCCTGTCTAACTCCTTCCCCCTCAACTGTGCCCATTGAGAACATTTTGTTACAATATCCTACTAGTATGGTATTAATATACGTGACTGAATGATGTGTTTTACCTTTTGAATGTAATGCTGTACAGAATCTGTAAAATACTGACATATATGTGTTGAATGAATGATGTGTTTTATCCTTTATTGAATGTAAAACTGTAAGAAATCTGTAAAATGTTGACTTAATTGTAAATCTGAAATAGTCTTGTATTTATGACTGGAGCTTTTCTCCCCGGGCCTCCACTGAAAATGGACATGTATTCAGTCGGACTATCCCAGTCAACAAATGTAAAATAAAGTAAATAATAAATACAAATATGTTGTTTTAGAGTATGATGCAATTATTGTTGTTTTAGACTGTGATACTATATATAACCTAGCTCTGAATATTGCACGCTGTTTCCGCGTGGAGCACAAACTAGGTTGAAAGTTCTCTCTATGACCTTACCCAGGTACTGAATTGCTACGTACTACTAGCTTTGCTTAGTTTTTCTAATTAGTTAGGTTAGCTTTATGTTGCTTAAACTGAGATACTCTGTTTAGCCATGCTCCATGTGCATACGCTTATATGTGTATGCCTTCTCCGAGTTGTGCTCAAACTGCTCCGTAGGTATCCTCTGCAGCCTTATTTAACCTCCTCGAAGGCTACCGACTTCTATGAGGACTCCGGTTGAATTTACTGCAATAGTCAATTGTTGATCTACAATCCCTAACGCTTCTCATAGCATTGTACACTATATGCGCCATATGAGTTCTGGTGCGTAGAATATGTAGACCACGCTAACTAAGCCAGAGTAGCATTTGGCATCCTTGTCACTACACTACCAGATCCATTTAGACGACTTAATTTATTACTTTTTGCATTCTGATTTACAATCCCTAACGCTTCTCACAGCGTTGTACACTATATGCGCCATATGAGTTCTGGTACGTAGAATATGTAGAACACGCTAACTTAGCCAGAGTAGCATTTTGGACTCCTTGTCGCTACACTACCAGAACCTTTAGACGACTTAATTTGTTAATTTTTGCACTTTTTAAAACAACCAACAGAGTCTAATAAACCGGAAACAAGTTACAGATATATGGATACCTTCTATGTATTAGCTGAAATACATGTTATTCTGGTCTAACATTATGCACACTCATCGCATACATTTTAATACTTATGGTACACTATACTGTAATCCTCACCTAGTCTTACCCTCAGCTATTCCATATTATTAAGCGCTATTTGCTGCACTCTGTTAGAGGTCCTAAAACCTATCAATTACAATTGAATGTAGCTCCAAAACAATTACTTATCTACTAGGCTGTGCTAACTTCATGTCCCACATATTTTTGTCTCTCACAAGTCTTTTGAAACTAAAGCCTTACTTTGAAAAGTGATTACAAATTAAGGGAATTATTTGAAACTAAAACCTTACTTTAAAAGTGATTATAACTTAAGGGAACTGCATTGTATTAGTGTATGTCATGGCTGACTACTGGATATGTATTAGTGCATTACCTTGAACTGTTGGAGGTTACTGAATACCTATTTCTGCTTTTACAGTATCTAACTAACAACCACCACATATGTGTTTTACTGTTCTAGATTAACATAGTTATTTTGTTATAGTCTGCTTGACCAGCTGTGTATCAACTGCATTGTATGAAACGCTTGATTCATCTAAAAACTTGTACTTGTCCTCACCAGTTCTTACTCACTTTTGCATGTAACTTTCACCCTTGCTTTCATCTTAGGTTTTTACTCTTCTCTATCTCTTTTTCAGCTTTTAGGCTTGTGCCTGTGATACAGGCTGTCCACCCTACCCCCACCCTACCCCAACATAACAAGGTAGAAGAAAATCTTTCAGGAACGGAAGGGCCTACCCTATAAGAATCCCTACATATTTTTAAGGCTCTGCTCGCCTAGCCTTATAGTATAAGAGATAAGCTACTGCTCCAATAGGTATTAAACTAAACTTTGTGATTGTTACAGTAGAACCTATTGTAAGGGCCAGCACACCCGAGGACCCACCCCAGGCCTTCAACAACTCTCTCACCTGTTTTCTTCTTTCTACCTCCTCTGTAGATTAAATGTAACTCCCTTCTTCCTCCACTAGAGGGCAGCAGAACTCTAAGCATGTAAAGTTGCTTCTTACCTGCCAGACAAACTTCTGTAACCCTGTGGTGCAGCCTTCCTCTGTCTACCCTGCAAATACCCTTACTGGAAGTAATTACCCCCCACAGTCTGAAGGATAAACCACCAACCTTTATGTACTGTTAGTATCATATCTGAACCTCTGGAAAGAATAGGAAAGAGGGACCTTTCTCTGTGCTTATTATACCTACACCCAAACCCTTATTTGTCTATCTTTACTACGCCTGTCCTACACTTCCTTATTTCACTTGGAAATCCAGTTACCTTTATTTAGTTAGTTATATCTGTTACCTTTCCTTCCCCTTTTACATCCTTTCTTTAAGCATACCACTCTATTGCCTTTTACTACATAACTCTAGAAAATATTCTTACCTTCCCTAAGCTTGTAGAACATAGTTGTACTGTATGACTGATTGCCTCCAGCCTCTAGCCCTGCGGGCTCACTCCGCTCCCCTACCCTACCCCCAATTCCCACCCACCCCCAGTGCCCTTAACCTTATACCTCACTTACCACACCCCCTCCCTCATCCCACAAATCACACTCAGCAATCAATTTACTAATACCTCCACACCCATCCTGTTATTCCACTACCTCCATAAACTGTGTCTATAGTAACTCACAACACCCTTCCTCCTTAACCACTATCTTTGTCACCTTCCCCTTTACTCTGTTCTCTTTCATTATTCCCCTTGCTTGTTACATTCTACTCAATTTCCTAGAACCTCTTACATTAAATCTCCAAAAATGACTCTAACTGTAAAATCAAAATTTACTAAAATCCTACTCTTAAGCATAATTTCAACTATCCTGACCTATACCTACATACTCATCTCATTTGAAAAAACATACTATAACCACTTTAACTACTCCCATAAACAGACAAAAATTCACAATTCTGTATTCCCTAAAAGTAAACTTAACATTACCTCAACTTCCAGCTACCTACTACCTAAATACCATAGACTCTCCCACATTAAATACCATACAGCTACTATAACAAGAGTGAAATATCTAACAATCATTATTAATAACCCCACATCAAGACTTTGTAAGCCTACCTTAAAAGATGGTGACATACATCCCAACCCTGGCCCTACAAATCCACCTACCCTGATAACCCATCCCAAACTCCCCAACTCTTTGCTAATAGGACATCTAAATATCCGAAGTGTTAATAACAAAGTAACCCAACTTCATGCCCTTCTAGATACCCATAGCTTTGACATCCTCTGTCTAACAGAAACATGGTTAAAGCCAAAGACCAAAGACAATGAAATCATTCCCCAAGGATACAATATACTAAGACTAGACCGTATAAAAAGTAAGGATGGTGGAGTTGCAGTCTTATTCAAAGAGGGACTTCAAATCTCCACCTTACCATTTGACCCACCGCAAGATAGTAAAGCTGAAGTACTTGTCACTAAATTTCAAATAAACCATAACAAATCTTTATATATTATCTGCAACTACCTTCCACCTGGTAATAATATTAGCACCATAGAAAACATCCTAAGCTGGGTGTCCTCTACATACCCCCAAGAAACTATTATACTTGGTGATTTTAATACTGATTGGAAAACTGTCAAAGCTGATAATCCCTCCTCCCATATCAACCTTCATGGATTCAGTCAAACTATCGTAACCTCTACCAGAATCAACAAACCAAATAAAAAAGAGAGCATCCTAGACTGGATTCTTATAAATAGACAAAAACAAACTTACAACACAGGAACTCTACCAGATGATGTTAGCGATCATACTTTAACCTATATCCTTAGGCATAAAAATGATATCTCTAATCCCCCCATCTATAGAAACATATGTACCAATAAACACTTCGACCCAACATTATTCCAAAATGAACTAAGTGCTTGTAACTGGAACCCTCTAAAAACTCTACCACTTCAAGAAGCTGTTGACTATCTAAACTCCAATTTCCTATCTATCCTTGACAGGCATGCACCCAAAAGGACCATTAGAATGAAAGCCAAACCAGCCCCCTGGCTTACTAATGAAACCAAACAAAAGATCTTACTTAGAAATAAAATCTGGGCAAAGTGGAGAGCTAACAAAAATATTTCTGATTAACAACTTTTTAAACAACTGAGAAATACTACAAAAAAGGCAATACTCACAGACAAAAATAACTACTACTGTAAAATACAGCAAAATCACCAAAATAACCCCCAGAAGTTTTGGTCTAGTGTGTATAAACTCCTTTCCCAGGGCACTCCCATACACCTATCCCGCTTCAGGCAGACCCTAACACCCCCCACCAAACAGCCAATGCCTACAACTCCTTCTTTGCAGAAACCATACAAACACTAGCTAGCCAACTTACTCCAGATAGCTTAAACCTTGCCACGTCCATACCTAGTACTCTACCAGTATTCTCTATTCAACCAATATCTACCACTTTCATCTACAAACTCATCCAAAAACTTAGGCCTTGTACCCCTTCTGCTGACCAGTTACCTTCTGAATACCTCCAAAAAGCAGCCAAAGTAATTTCCTATCCTATATCTATCCTCATAAACAGAACCATTAAGGAAGGTTACATTCCAAACATCTGGAAAATCTCCCATATCATTCCCCTTCACAAAGGCGGCAACTCAAATGACTACTCAAACTATCGACCAATAGCACTCTTATCACCCTTAGCAAAAATCATGGAAAAATGCGTTCATCATCAACTTTTAAACCATTTAACACAAAATAACATAATAGCTAAATGTCAGCATGGTTTTAGGCCATCTCATAGTACCACAACCGCTCTGTTATCCTTTACAGATGTTATAAATAGAAATCGTAATAACAACAACAACCGCTCATCTGCACTCTTTATTGACCTCTCCAAAGCTTTCGACATGGTTAACCATGCACTTCTGATCAACATTCTTGAATCCTTCTCTCTTGACTCTTTAGCTATTAAATGGTTCGGGTCCTACCTAACCAATAGACAACAAGCAGTTCTCTGGGAAAACAATATATCATCCCTTCTACCTGTTACACTGGGAGTCCCCCAGGGCTCCATTCTAGGCCCTCTTCTTTTTTCTCTTTTTATTAACGACCTGCATGTAGCAATCCAACAGGCCACCTGCATTCAATATGCAGATGATTCAACATTAATTTGCTCAGCAACCTCACCATCTGCACTACATTCCCTGACTCAGAATGTATTTAACACAGTAGAAACATGGTTCACAAAACGTTGTCTCCTTCTTAATGCGAAAAAAAAACAAGCTCCTTCTTTTTACACCCTCTAATAAGTCGACCCCAATTGATTTATCTGTCATTTCCAATAATAGCACAATCATACACCCTGACTCTACAACTAAACTGTTAGGAATTACTATTGATAACAACCTTACATTTGATAGTCACATTAATAACACCATTAAAAATGTCAACAGGAAAATTGGCTCCTTATATCGAATCAAAACTTTCTTAACTCCAACAGCTAAAACCAAAATTGCTCATTCCCATTTAATTTCTACTCTTCTTTATGCCTCTCCCATATACACCAACCTCAAAAAGAATAACCTTGTCAA
Source organism: Protopterus annectens (assembly GCF_019279795.1). Taxonomy (NCBI): domain Eukaryota; kingdom Metazoa; phylum Chordata; order Ceratodontiformes; family Protopteridae; genus Protopterus; species Protopterus annectens. Next base: position 631,860,464 of record NC_056726.1, on the reverse strand, counting down.
ACTACAGCATGCCTATAACAGCATCGCCAGATTTGCCACTGGTAACCCCTTTCGAACTCACCACTGTCTAAATCTAAAGCAGCTGGGCTGGCTTGAACTTCAAAACCTTCTGAAAATCTCCCACCTAACCATGACCCATAAGATATTTTATCAACCTAATAGCACTCCTATACTATCCAATCTCATAATCCCTTATAAAAACCTAAACTCACTGCACTCCTCTAACAAGCTTCTAGCTAGTATAACCAAAACTAATAACTTGGCTGGAGATTCCCTGTTTTCTAACACAGTGGGAAAAGACTGGAACCTCCTTCCAAATGAACTAACAACACTTTCTTCTTTGCCTCTCTTTAAACAAAGACTAAAAACATACTTTAAAACTCATTGGTTATGTCCATATTGTAAACCTGACTAACCTTTCCCTCTACTAAGGTTACTTCTACACCCTACCAATTTTTCACACATATTTCTTTAATTTCTATGATGAAGAACTGAACTGCTGACCACAATGAAACAATTTGGTAGATTCCATCCTGCTTATTGTTAGTACAACCTAGTACATAATAACACTATGTCACTTTTATTGTGTAATAGAATTCATCTCACCATTCTTAATGATTTCTATACTAGTGTAAATATCTTTTTTGATCACTTTTTTTTTTTATTATTATTACTGATTTTTGTATAGTTATTTGAACTACTTTCATTTATGATGTTTCAACTATGTGTACCATCCTTGTTGCTGTATTTTAAGTAATGATCTAACTATTAATGTTGGAGCTTTTCTCCCCGGGCCTCTACTGAAAATGGAAATATATCCAGCTAGACTAGCCCGGTCAACAAATGTAAAATAAATAAAATAAAATTTTATGAACTTTACGTCTGTCTAACAGATCTTTATGCATTACCTCAATGTTGTATGACAAGCAAATTGAGTATCTCACCAGTTCCAATTATCATATGGTTTGCCTGCCAGCAGTTTCTTGCTCCGTTCACATAACTTCACAGACACAAACATCAGTCAAAATAGCAGTACACTTATGTCTCAACATTCAATTAATTATATGGTTCGAAGAATGACTGCCAAGCTGTGGCAACTCAAACAGGTAGGTGGGGTCAACATATGTTTTTCCTTCAATGCTGGGAATATCAGATGTCTGTGGGATCTATTCCACCCACCTGGTGTCAGAATTCATGCACTCCCAAGGTGCCAGCCTTTATTTAGTAACTTATGTGGGTGTTAACAATCCCCAGGCATGTACTGAAAAGAGAAGAGGAATTTCCAAGTGTCCCAGCCAAATTTAGCCCCTTCCAAAGAGAATATAACTGTTGTTTAGAAGACCATTTAAACCAAATTGTGCAATATTACTTAATCGTTAATTACATACCTCTCAACTTCTCTACTCAAGAAGTCTGAACAAAGCCAAAAATAATGGGGGGGGGGGCAAAATTGCTCTTCTAAATGTAGGAAGTTGCTAGAGTAACAAGTTTTGCATTAGTATACATTTTCTGAATGATGGGATGTCTGAAAGTCAAATGTCTGTTCACTAATTAGTGACTACAATATTCAATTATTTTCCAGAAAACCAAAACCTTAATCTGAAACACAGCAAAAATTAAGTACAAATGAGCTGAAAGGCATGCTTGGGCATAATGGAGAACACTGGACTAGAATAGTGTATTTGCATGAAAGTTGAAGTGCTACAGCAAAAGCATAGTTGTACTGATGTGCTCTGCTGTCATAAGATTTAAAATCACTATCACAAAGACACTGTTTCAGGACAGTGTTCTGCATGGTCATCAGTCCCAGTGAATGTTTCATTCCTTAATAAACTTTACTGCATGAAACATAAGAAATGCAGGTAGCTGAATACTGATTTGCAGGTACTGCAATCCCGGTTCCCCTGTTGGAAGGCTGGTCGGAGTGTCAGATCCCCCTGCAATCAAAAGGTAGTACAAGTGTCCCATTCCATATGTTTAGTTTGTGGATACTGTAGTTGTTCAGCCTCTTTATTCACTATCACTAGCAATATAAAGTGTTCTATGTAAAGGTAATCCAATGTACACTTAATCCATACATGTACCATTGTAAAAAAAACAGCTGATATCCCATAACGTTTAATTTCTTATATCACAGAAAACATTAAAGGTCTAAGAGATAATGGAGAACACTGGACAGAGCATAACTTGTGTTTGAATTCATAGATGCGAGTTATGATCAGACCAGTGTTCTCTATTATCGCCAGTGCTTGCTTACCATGAGCATTAATGCTGGCCCCTTCAGAATATAAGCAGCTTTCAGTATTGTCTGTTATGATGATAGAATAATTCGATATTTATGTCTTATCCAAGTTGTCTTTGCGTTTCTTACTCTGCTATGCAGTTAATCAAGATCTGTATACATTTCCTTTTTTTTTTTTTTTAATTTGTCTCTCTGGGCCATGCCAGGCCCTTTTTCAGTGAAGGTCTGGGGTGAAAAGCTCCGCAGTTAACAAAGCTTGCAAGATGTCATCCAATAATAATATAAGGCAAAAGAGCAAATGTTAACCATCACATACAAGATACAAAACTTAGAATATAAAAAAGTAGAAAAAACAGAAGAGACAGATCCTAGGAATCATATACAACAGAGTTGCATTTCAGTTTTACTGTAGCAGTAATAATGATAATGTTATCAACTTCCATTAGATTAACAGACGGGTGCAACAGAATGTGAAGGGCATTTCTGCTAGAAAGCAGATTGATTGGTACAATTTTCTACATGTGGCTAAATTACTCAGTCTTTTGACAAAAGCCCAGAAGCTTAGATTATGCAAGAACACCAAATGCACACTACAGATAGAGAGAAGATGGAGAGTTGTAGTGACATTTAGAAGGAGAAGAGGGCAGGAGCACAGATGGGGAGGATGGATTTATGTCAAAAAATGTTTCTTGCTTAATTACACTGTCTCTTAATGGTGCACAAAGGATTGCCATGTTGAGGGATACAGGAAGTTAGGATCAGACAGACCACCTCCACAAACAGACCAGTCACTAGTGGAGTCCCTCAAGGGTCTGTGCAGGGTCCACTCGTGTTTTGCATATACCTCTCAGAAGTCAAGGCAAAAGTTAAGGCCCTACGGCTGACCAAGTCGCAGATGATTGTGAAACAGGAGCAGTCATAGAGTCACCCCAAGATACCATCATCTTACAGGACTGTCTAACACAAACAAATGACTGGTCCCAATTGTACCTTTTGGGAAGTTGGCCACTCTGGGAAACTACCTTATCGATAAAACACCCCTAACAGTAGATCCCGTAGTCAGGGATTTGGAGACACATAGATGGCAACCTGGCCTTTGACCAACATGTGTCTAAGGTAGTGAGAAAGTCATTCTGTATTGCTTAACTTACAAGTAAGGGCAAGGCATCTAGATCAAGGAAGGTCAATCTGCCCCTGTACTCAGCCCTCATCAGATCCATCATTCAAAATAATGTCCCTTCAGTATGTACATGACCAGGTATATGCAACAAGGTAAATTCCCAGAGGTTTGTCACAAAAAGAGTACAGGGCATAAATACAATGTCCTATATAGATCTCCTCAAAGCCCTATCGCTACACTCCATTTCCTAAAGACTGCTGAGAGGTGATCTATGCCTAGCAAATAAGACATCCATGGATCCCACTCTGACAGATTTTTGCATATCTGCAGAATGAACAACATCAAAACTATGAGCTCTAAGGACCTAAGCTTTGCTAACAACATAAAACAGGACATGTACGAGGAACAGATATGTATCTTAGAGAATTCACATTCTCTGGAATAGACTTCCCATTCATGTGAAGCAGAAATCTTCCCTTACCCTGTTTAAGCATAAACTGGACCAGTGGATGAGAAACTGAAAGTTTGCCCCAGGTCTGACACCTATGTTTCTGATGGACAAATGTAGCCATTAAATCATGTCCTAGCTGCATACGCCCTTTAAAACAACACATAAGGCACAAAAACTTGTGGGATACATTTGGATTGCATGGCTAGGCTTATAAAAGCCCTAGTGGTCGTTAGCGTAGTACACACCTATGAACCCATGTGCATCTCTTTTCTTTAGGCCTTGTAACACAGATGGAGTGGAGTGCAGTCTTATTACTCTTGTGCTAGTATAACTCCCCCACAGGTTCAATCCAACCATTCTTTTGGCTCCATAAACTAAGAATTTTATACTCAGGCTCCAAATTAATTTTAGCAAATTGCATCACAGCTGCTCTGTTTTATTCTTTTTTATTATTTATTGGTAGGTTAGAACAACTTCATGTCATTACACACATTTTTGAACAATTGTTTTATTATGTATACAAGTCTCTTGCACAGGATCATTAGTGATACAGCTGGGCTTCATAAGTTGCTGTGTTTCAGCTTACGGGGGGGGGGGGGTGTACTTGCTGTGAATGGTTTTGGGTTTTAATCTTAAACAAACAAAACCGGTACTCAAAAATGGCAGTGTGCTGAAATATACTTTTGTCTGGTGGTTTAGGGCCTGACATTTATTCATGCACTACGTACATGGTATTAAATAAGTCCTAGTCTGGTACCTGACCATTGGTAGCTGTCTCCCAAGGTTTAAGAAAGCAACATATAAAGAGTGGGGAAGATTGTTGTGGAGAACAGGGTGGTCCAGGGTGGGGGCGTGACAGGGTTGTGGCACTGAGTGAGGGGTGGGACTATGTGATAAGAGGAGTGTGGCTTGGGGGTCCCCATAAGTGTCACAAATTGGCCCCTGCAGTTGCTAAGGCCAGCCGCACTGGGGCGGTGTTTTTCTTTTTTAACCTCATTCACATTCTGATTTTGTATGCCTACACATGCCACCTACAAGAATTTTTCAAACACAAAATGTGACAGTGATCACACACAACTGCACAGGGTCAATGCAATCTGTAGCCATAATCTGAAATGTGCTATCTAAGTGAGAGTGGAGAGAAGAATACGGTAAGTAATTGTATTATGCTGATAGACAACTAAAGGACATAACATGTCGGTACTCCAAAGAAGTATAACTTGTCACTTAAGCTATGTGTGTTGGCACACTACACCAGCAGCCCTCACTAAAAGTTCTTTATTCAATTATTTTAAATAAAGTGACCTGCTCACCAAGTCAAACAATGGAAGTAGTGAGACCTAAAGGCCTGTTTCTAAATATAAGTACAACACCCTGGATTTTGTAACATTATAACAAAGTTTCACCTCAATTTAACTATACTGCTGGAGAGGATGAAGAAGCAAATAGGTGACTGATAAAACTTTGAAAAAAGTTGTTTACCAGAACTGCCTGTGTTAACTTTGTAGCACTTGCTTTTCAATCCAACTCCTATATGCAGCTTGTTGCCTTTGATGTTGCTTTATCATATTTTATTTCTTGATTCTGCCAGCATTATCAATTTCAATGCATTTTATATGCTGTTGTGACTGTGTGAATGTCAAGAGTGTGTGTGTGTGTGTGTGTGTGTGTGTGTGTGTGTGTGTGTGTGTGTGTGTGTGTGTGTGTGTGTGTGTGTGTGTGTGTGTGTGTCTGGATAAAAAGAGATCATTCATAATACAAGTTTTTTTTTACTGCTGATTGCATACTGTTCCTATTATACAGGTATTATTAAGTACAATTAATACACATAAGAACATTAAAATATGTCTCAGCAACAGCAAAAACAGCAGCCTGGGATGACTTTTGGACAAAAATCTGGAATAGACTCCCCATCCACACAAAGCAAAGTTCACTCCTGTCAACATTCAAAAGCAACTTGGATCTACGGATGACAAGCTCAAAATTTACATCACAAGTATTATAATAGGCAGGATTAGATCCTAGATGCTTTATCCCATGCATGAGTCCCCTCAAATTATCTAGGGTATGATCCCAGTTATGCTCTTTTGGGGTAATTAACCATGGGACGGGGAAGGAAGTCATTAACCAAATGGGATAGGTTAAGTCGAGCTCAAAAAGGGAAACTGGGGACTTAAAATATACTGCAAGGACAGCTAGCCCTGCACTTACCTATGAACCTATGAATACAGCTGCATGCTGATTGTAAAAGAAAAGCACATTCACATGATATTTGAAGACTAGGTCTCAGTGATCATTTATTATAACCAGAAGCAGCGAGGGTCCATTGTTTCTATTTTCTGGGGGAAAATGCTTGACACATAACTTAATGTTTGCTAACTACTCAGAAGGTATGCAGACGTGGTCTACCAGAAAATATCTGCACGTATGCATGGGTGTGCTGCTTCACAACACAAGTGCATGGGTCTGTTAAATTACTCAAGATTGTCACTACAGTTATAACCCTATCTGTTCCTAATTACACAAACATTTATAAAATCAAATATATCACACTCTGCTTTAATTCGTAAACATTAACATTTAACAATATTTGTTTACCTGCATTAAATATGGGGTCATTTTCCATGACTACAACTGCTTCTTCAACAGCATCGACCACACTGCCACCTTGCTGAAGTTTTTTGGAACCAGATAATGCTGCCTGCTTTACACCCAGCAGGTATGCTTTCTTTCTTTCCGGCATGATCCTGCCAGCACCACCCTGGACTACTATCACAGGCTTCATTCTTAACAAGCATCCACAAGCTGCAATGACAAGCACTTGGGAAAACCCAGAAAGCAAGACTGCAGAGGTAAAACACAAAAGTTCTGGTTAACAGCTAACTTACACCTATAATGCACTGTTATTTTAAAATATTCATTAAACTCATATGTGGACCAAAAGAGAGAAAAAGTTGAAAAAATGCAGAAGGAATGAGGCAGAGATATCTCTTACATCTAAAGCACTTTTCACAGATGCAGCATATTATAGTCCGTGCACATACTTTTTACATGTGAACTCAAGAGTCCTAGATACAGAAAGAATAAATCTGGTAGACTCCATAACTCAGTCCTAGTAGAATGTTGTCTTGTGACAATATTCCCTTGGTTCTAAAGGGAAGCCAGGACATGAATACCACAATTAGTTTACTCTGCTTGATTACTGATTTTCAAGGCTCCTCTGTTTTTTTGTGCGTCCTCTGCTGCTAAAGTCAATAATATTTTCTACAGTTTTGGGTTCTGCCCAACAACACCCAGACCATCAATGCAAATCTACTATGCTGAATCTGCTACTTAAGTCTCAGAACTAAAGGAAACCAGAAGGCAAGCAGGATGGTTCAAGTGCAACTGTGCAGATATTATGGGAAGGAAAGAAAGACTGATGTGCAAGGAAACCTGGACTTAACTAGTATACCAAAGTAAAGTGAAAACACTCACAGGACCTGAAGCTCAGAAATTCAACTTACAGAAGGGTACTTAAAAAAATGAGTGGTCCAAGAAAGAAAGAAACGGAATCCCTAACTTCCACCAGTCCACTTTTCCAGGATAAAGTATATATTGTCCCAGGGTGGAACCAAATATCTAAATGGTGGTCAAACACTGATGGAGCCTTTCTTGTAAACCTTAAGTGCAGTCATGAGTTTAGCATCTTCACCAGAAGTGTGAAAGCTGCAAACTGACACCAAAAGAACTTAACAGTAAAACAGCTAAAGCCACATTCAGGCAATTATAAAAGATACCGAAGAATAAGTCAGATAGAACAGAAAAGGGGGCTTACCTCACATGCAATATCTGGTTGGAAAAGAGGTTCTATTAGTCCTGATACATCTTCTGAGTAAATGGCACCTGAAAAGCTATAATATTGGAAACTACACTTCTTTAAAAAAAAACTCAAGATCATGTGACTAACAAACAAGAGGAATGATCAATTTGAGGGAATGAAGATTGGCATGAGAGTTCACTAAAAGATGAGTTAGCAGATACCTGTGAGAAAGAGATGCAGAAGGGGAGTTATGACACAATCACGGAGAAATAGAAGCAAAGCTTTGTCTGGGATAGAAGGAAGAGGTAAGACTCAATGAAACTACTGGCTATAGAAAGGAACCTGACACATCTTTGCCCTTACAATTAGGATGAAAATGAGGGTTATAAAATTCCAACATTTGCTGTTAGTCAGGAAGGAAAAGAGCTCAGAAACTGGTTTGCCTGAATTCTTGAAAATCATCCTTATGTGGATGGCATAAGTGACTGTTTTTTAAGCAAAAGAAATAATCTGCTCAATCTGTTAAGACGGTTGGTCTCTCCCGGAACACACACTGCTTGGAGAGTTCAGTAGAGCTAAAAGCCCCCAAATCATAACCTCTTAGTCTTTTGGCACATGGTTTATGAATACATGTTCACTCGTTTGCCAATGTACCAGATGACTGCTTTGATGTCTGACTGACCAAGACAGGATGCTGCAGAACCTACTGCTATGCTGCCCAAAGAATTAATAGTACTTCTTCCATATCTAGCATGGACTCTAGAATGAAATACCACATCTCTCTTGACTTGAACACAAAATACTACAACAATATTATCTAAACTGAACAGAATCAACGTGTTAACAAATCATTATAAAAGCACCAACCCCTTGTACTCCTATTTTAATGTGGGTGCTCTGCCCCCACCCGTCCACCCCCATATATACTACCACAAAAGTGGCAAAGTCAGAGGACAGAGGCAATCTGTAAACAAAACAAACAAAAAAAAGAAAAAGTGAGTTTTAATATTTTTCTTATCCAAGCCACATGACCTCAAAACAAAGCAAAATGTGAAGCACTACAAATTTTACCACATCTAAAAGTGATTTTATCCATGCAGTACTTCAACGTCCAGTAAAAGGAGTGCACAAGCAAGGGTAGTTTCCCTCTACCATGCTAATGTCAGTCTTGGACCCTGAGTTGGCTCATGATCCTGATCTAAGTATCCTTTACCATGACATCTTCCAATCAAAGGGAGCTTGCAGACAGGATTGCTTTGGGTGGGGGTGAATCCATTAAGTGCTTGTCCAAAAAGAGGCTGGTTAGTTGCAGCCACTCTCAAAGATGCTTTCTACAGGACCTTGATATTTTTATCTATGCATCAAGTATGTCACAGTGTTGCAACCATCAGACCCAATTCCTCGTGAAATACTGTCATGCAAAACCTTTTGTTGGAACCATAGATGTTAATGTAGCCAATGACCCCAATGCTTTCAGACAAAGTTTGGTGGAAACTGTCAGCTGTGACACCATATGGGCTACTACAGAAAAGAGACTCCATGCTCAACATTTCCTTTTATATCCAAGCAACATCTTACATAAGTGAAAAGTTACACTAATATCAAGTGTGAATTTTGCACAATTCAGTAAACACCAGGAAATGGAAAGTCTGAAACAAAGAAGCCCTGTGCCAAGAAACTGTCTGGGCTGGTAGCAATTAGGAGTCAGTCATGTGCATAGACAAACAGTTTAGCTCCTTGCAGTTATTACTGCACTCATGAGGTTGCAATGTGCGCTTTGTACATTTCCTGTGTGTCAATCAAAGGGGCAGTCCTAAACAGGCAGGTGATTTGCTGCTATACAAGATTGCAGGAAATACCTGGAAAGCTTCCTGACTGTGATGCAAAAGATAAATTACCCAAAAGCTTAAAAGACTACATCAACTCGTCTCTTGATAGAAGACAAAGAATATATTGAAAGATGGCCATGTGAAAAGACTCATTGGGAGTGAGCAAGCTTTAGACTCTGATTCAATTTTGTGCAAAGGTCCCAAGTCTTTTCTGGAACTAAAAAGCATTTGGAATAATATCTTAGTCTGAGTGGGTCTACCAAAATGCCTTCTATTGGGGGTGGATGTCTGCCAAAGAAAAAAGGGAAAAATGAAGAGAATTTTATTATTTGAAAGGCTATGGCTACTACCTCCCTTACCCACGTTGCCCAGACCACTTCCACCACCTGGGGATAATCAATGTATAGATCAGGACTGTTGCAGATTCCGTGAGCTATCCAATGTCACCCTGAAATCTCAAAGGACCCCACTCCTTGGACCAGCAGTCTTATGGGGAGCTAGGAGTGGAGGGCTACTAATTATGCTGCCCTCTGCCTTGGTCATTACTCTGTCGGTTCTGATAGAATCAAAGTTTTCTAAGGCTCATCTGTAATCTACAATGCAGTCAACGGAGATTAGAATTTAATGTCTGCAGCATTAAAGGTTTGTCACGTCTCATTCATGAAATTTACAGATGTGTCAATTTCCAATTCAAAACTACAGGAGACCCTTACAGGGGGTAGTCTATACAGGACAACTTAATGTCCTCAGCAAAATATGAAAACAGAACCAGAAATGCTGGAGCACAACAATAGCAGTAACATTCATCTGCTTAAAGGCAAAAGGAAACTGTGAGAAGAATTTTAACAATGTTAGAAAATAATTCTGTTTTTTCAAAGAAAAATAAATAAGGTATACTAAAGCCTTCATAGTCAAGATAAATGTGAAAAAAATGTATATACTGCAACTGTGGAATGATTATATATTTAGAAGTGATGTAAAACATGTGAAAGGGATTGTGCCAGTGCAGTTTACACCTGATAAAGTCTTGGAAAGTCAGCTAAAAGAATTATAATGGATACTATGCACAGGTTGAGATTGGAAGAAAATGGATGACAGCTGTGGACTGTGCCTTGGGAAATAAATGTTACAGTAAAATATATGGATAATGAGAAGCAGCACATGCCATGTGTTGTAATAATGAATGGTAAAAGGATTGGGAAATACGTTGGTCAAATATTTTGGGTCAGCCAAAAGGGTGCTTCTTATGTGAAAGTGATAATTATGACAAGACGAGACATGTTCTCTGTGGGGAGAGGGGATACACTGCTAAAAAATATAGTTGTGCAAAACTTACCATAAAGAACAACTGTGTAAGTTGCACTTACTGATAACAGGAGCTGTCTGAATTCCTCTTTGTTGCAGTAGCCCTTAGGCTACATGGGTTGTTTCCCACTTAGGAAACAACAACCAGCCAAGCTTAGCTACCTCTGGAATGTTTCTGGAGTCCACCTCTTTCCAGTACGCCATGGAAGATGACAAGTCTCTAGCTGAATATGCCTTGATACTGCGTGGAATGGATTTGCCATGGTGTTTAGGGCTGCCACCTGGAAACTGTCTGTTTAGACACAAGGTGTCCCTTTTAGCCCCTTGATAAGAAATAGCTGATCAGCTTTCCTAAAGAGCTTAGTTCTGTCAAGATTGTATCTCAGCTGCCTATGCACACCCAAAATAATCAGAATCTGTTTGCCCCATTAAACTCTAAAACCTCTTTTAGTATGAATGAGAGGTTTGCTCTAATAATCTATCCCTATGGAAAATTAGATAGTGTTCACCCACGACGACAGCTTGCAACTCAGATACTATTCTTGCAGATGTCAGAGCAATGATTTGTACACTTTTCCAAGTCTAAAACCTTAAATAAGCTTCATAGACACATTCAAGTCAATTTCCCCAGCACATAGTTGAGAACCAAGGAAAAGCAACCTGTTTATGAAGAGGTCTCAGGGGTAAAACTCCTTTCAGAAAGAGACAACAAAAAGAGAACAAAGAGGAGGATCCACTGGTAGACAAGCAGAAATGGTTGCAAGATGAATCTTTATTGAGGAATAGGAGAGGTCAGAGGAAAGTAACTTGCACAAATATTTGTGCACCTGTGGTACAAGATCCCGGACTGGCCCCTAGTTATTGCCTAGGCACTAACTAGAAAACCACTTCCATTTACGAATACAGAATTTTTTACTTCCTGCATATCATCCGGAAGGTTCTTAAAAGGTTTAAAAACTGAATCATCCTGAAAGTCAGCTGATGTTGACTAATACTGAGGTTATCAAACTCCCCTGTCTAAAGTGACAATATCCAGTCTGTGAGGAAGCTTGTGGCAACTGACCATGGCCAATTCTATAAGAAAGGAGAACAAAAGATGATGGACAGACTTTAAGTTATGGATCACAGCCAACATCACTTTTAAGATGCGTTTTGGTCTGCTGGAAGGATACCAGGCCTTGTACTTTTACCCCTATGGAAACTGCTCCTCAAACAAAATCTAACAAATCTATGATGACAGATTGGACTGAGATCTGAAGAGACGGGAGAACTGAATGTGCTGTCTCCAACAAAGCAGTTCCCATTTTATAAGCCCAATAACTATAATTTGATACTCCAAAGAATACACATGCTGGGTCAATTTATTTTTAGAAACACTGCACATTTCTTAATAGATAATCCACAATATCAAGAAATATAACTTGTAAGAAAATTATTTGAAGTTTTTAAAAATAAAAAAGAAAATGCTGTCAGAAACAATCTTCAATGGCAAAGCATCAGAAAAGTGCTACCATCACCTTGGCATCTTGACCACGCCCCCACAACTGTATATTTATCATGTGTAATCTGACAAGTGGTATCATGGAAATCAGAAGCTATGATTTCAAAGGTCCTGAGAAAAAGTGAAAGACTAATTGGATGAGTTCAGGAAAAAGTCCACACAAAGACCCACTTTGTCTTGAGTTAAACAAAGGCCTTTCAAGAAAAGAATTTATAAGGCATCACAGAAACACAAACTTGTGAGATTGAGCCAAGGAGGATTTTGCAATATCTCTCTGGAACCCAGGTTGATCAAAAGAAACATAACCCATGTTAATGTCTCTGGACATCAGGATGAAAACTCTGCAAAGATAAGTAAGTCATCTAAAGAAAGAAAGATGTGAATGCCAGTTAAGTCTGCAATAAGCTATGACTGGGGCTAGACATTCTGTGAATAACCTTCGACCTGTAGTTAAACCAGTAGGTAAGGTAGAGAACTGATAAAGTGATCCAGAAATATAGAACTTTAATTTATTCTTTTTACTCAAATATTTTTATTGTACTTAATTAAATTATTATAACAATAAAATAAATATTTTATAACAAAATTTTTGAATATGAAACCTAATAACTATTTACAATATATAAAAACACAAAACAAATAAGCAAACCAAAACATAGTCAGAATAACTGTGTAAAACGTTTAATAATATGGGGAGCCCTTTCACAGGTTAGCCACCCACTTCTTCAGACCAAAAATCAGTTAATATTTTTGAACTAATTGAATATGTTCATTCAAACATCTCAACCAGTAAAATACAGCAAATAACTAAACAATTCATGATGGTTCTACATCACTTACCCACTTCTTCCTAACCTAAAAAACTTATACTTTAAGAATATGTCTTGTTTTCATATACAAAAATTCATAATATTAAAACTATGCATATTAAAACACACGTAATTATATCAAATATATACATTCAATAGTGATGAAGGAAAAGCAATCATCATCTATGCTATTCCATATAAAGTATACCCTTTCTATTTAACTGTTAAAAAAGTAATACATTATAAACCTTACATATTGGATCTTAAATCACCATATTACAACCTTAAACAACTCATACTGGCATAAACTAATGATGCAAATAAAATACACTTCATACAACAATTTTAAGTTTTCGGACGTGCTGAATGACCTAAGCATGTAAGTCACCATGGTTACGTGAAGTTACTTAATACTATTACACTTACATGAGAAGCAAAGCGTTGCTGTACTCACTCATAAAATTATGCATAATTAAATTACTTACAAATATTTAAAATGTTTTAGGAACAATTGGACAAGCAACTAAATTAATCAAATATATACACATTTAGATGTCAAACTGAGCTCAATGGTTTAAAAATCACCTCCATTATGAGGTATTTCTCACAGCTATAGAAAATCCATGATGCTAAGTACCACCAATGACAAATATCTCCCTCTAAGAAAATCTGTGTGTATACTTAACAGTAATAATGCATAAAAACCTTCTCCTATATTATTCTTATATAAAGTTGAACTACAATTAATATTATACAGCAATCAAACAATATTTAAAACAAAAATGCAAATATTTCACAGTATAATGTTTCATCAATTACTCAAAAAGAATTTCAGAAAAGGAGTTCCCTACACAGAAGAGAAGAAATAAGCTTTTAAATTGAACAGATATAACAACATCTAAACTATAAACACTCGTTTAAAGTTAAATAAACTCGGCAGTGAAAACGTCATTCTCGTTACGAACCCTCTCTCCCTACTATTCAAAAAGATCCATGATGTTGATGTTAGATGCCACCAATAACAAAAAATGACATTATAGATATTTGGCAATAATAGATACTTGGCAATAATAGTAATGCATACAAACCTTTCATCTCCTATATTATTTTCATATAGACTACTATTAATCTTACAACAGAATTAAACACCTATTTAAACGAACAAAAAATATTTGAAGTTGTAAAGCTTATTTGAAACAATTAAACTTGTTCCAAACCATTAAACACATGGCATATATAATGTACTCACAAAAAGTATATTATATTACAGGAAGACCTATAGGGAAGTTGGATAAAGATTACTTGCTTAAATAACCTTCACATTTTTAATATAGGTTTTAGTGGGATAGATCCATTGAGGTCCTTAACCCCATCTGCTTGCAACATTATAATCCATTTGGTCTCATTCACTTCAGTGTTATTACAAATATCTGCTCATCTCTGACTAATGAATGTAGTTTCTATTTCCAAAAATCGGAAATTATGTGCATATGAAGTCATCATCACATGCTTGGCCAAGGCATTGGTACTATTAGATGTTCTAATATTATAAAGCTGTTCCTGGATTCTCTCTCTAAAATGCCAATTAGATTTACCAACATAGAATGATCTACATATACTGCAGTATGCCGAATGAATGATATTAATTGTGTTACAATCTGCTACAGCATGAAATTTATAACACCTCCCTATAAATGGGTGTAAGAATTGACCACCGCTATCTAAAATTGGCAATAACTACATTCTCCACAATGTTTGGTAATTTTTGGCATTAAAATCGTATCTTGATATGGATGCCCCCTATGCTGACAAGGCATTCTTTTTATAGATTTCTTGGACAGTCACCTGTTTATTTTATCATCCCTAGTTAATATTCCTCAATGTTTACGTATGAAGTTAACCATATGCTTAGCATTACTACTATAAAACATTGAGTATCTAAGCTTGTCACTCCCTTTATGAATATTAACCCTTTCTTGTTGTACATGTATATTCTCTGAAAAATACTGTTTACCTTTAGTTAAGAAGACAAACAGAAACCAGAATACAATCTACAATGAATTTATTTAGCGCTTTTGTTTCAGTAAATAAGAAACTTCATCAGAATACACCATTATTCATTAATCAAATCGTTATGTCACTAATTACCTCTTAAAAAGACAGCCATCTATTCATACCATACAACATACATTAAGTTACAAAACACCAAAGCCCTAATAAAAAAAATATTAGATTAATGTTAAAATATATATGTTGTTGTGTCTTTCGGCTTTTCCCGGTTAGGGGTCGCCACAGTGGAACTCCGGTCCGCTAATGATTGGCAGTAGATTTTTATGTACCGAGTTGCCAGCTATGACGCACAACCTTCAATGAAGGTACGCCCATTCACGCATGTCTCCACACAGAAGACGCTTTAGCTGAGAATCAAACAGGACAACGGCTTACTGTGAGGCGACAACGCTACCGCAGCACTACCACCGCAGTTCACAGTGTTAAAATATATATAAATAAGTCTTACTGCATCATTGTTCATGTCATAAAAAATTCAGCTTTTAGTCTAAGAATAGAGCTGATGAATATGAAGCTATTTAATCCAGAATGTGTGCCAGCATTTGTCTTAAGGTGCCATTTTAGTTCCTTGTATTTTAAATAGTCATTCAGTGGTCCCAATCTGTCCTCCAGAGATACTTGATCAACAATAATGAACTTGAAACCATGCCCTTCATTATTTGAAACGTGTAGCTATGACATTTTTGTTATCTTTATTTTGAGTGTCTCGATAGTGCTGATATACTCTAGTTCTAATTGCATTGACAGTTTTTCCTATGTAGAAACATGGACATTCTGTGCATAGAGCTAGATAAACCACTGCTTTGCTATTACAGTTAAACTTCTTGTATAGAGTGTAACTACCAATGTTAGGAATATAGATAGTGTCTGTTTCCAACATATGTTTACACTGGGAGCAATATCTACATCTAGACATACTCCCTTTGGTCCAAACTGTATCATTGCCTCTTTCTATTCAGGTTTTTATATTGGCGTCTTTCCTATATACAATTTTTGGGACTATTCCCACAATGTTAGTAAATTATTTATCAATAACAAATATGTTCCAGTTATGACAAATAATGTCCCTCAGTCCTGTAAAATGATTGTTGTAAGTTAAGACAATGGCTTTGTTGTATTCTTGCCTCTCTTGTGTATGGTTACTCACATTTAGGGTATGTGTTGTACCTAGTAGAGGAAAATACTGTCCATTATTTCTCTTATTGGCGACTTCCTGAAAAATCTCATTCAAAAAGTCTAAAGGGTACCCTCTCCTGGTTAACATATTTTTTAAAATATCAATTTGTTTTTGAAATTCTTCATTTTCTGTGATCATTCTGGCCAGTCTGATCCCTTGACAAGGGACTTTTTTTGATGTAGAGGGTGCCAACTGCCAAAATGCAATAAACTATTCGAATAAGTAGGTTTCCTGTAAATTATATCCATCAGCTCTATTCTTAGACTAAAAGCTGAATTTTTTTATGACATGAACAATGATGCAATAAGACTTATTTATATATATATTTTAACATTAATCTAATACTTTTTTATTAGGGCTTCAGTGTTTTGTAACTTAATGTATGTAATATGGTATGAATAGATGGTTAGAAATACTTACTGCAATTTCAAAGTTTTTTATTTACTGTGGGCCAGATTTATGAAAGCTTGCACGGAGTTGTAGAGTAGACTAAGACGTCAAACAGGCAATATGTCTGCCGTGTGATCCTGGAACAGCCGGCAGGGGCATGTACGAGAGCTGCTAAAGCTACTCTTGCACGGACAGCATCATGGTATGCAAATTACCTCATTTGCTGCTGAAAGCTATGCAAATGAGGTATATTTGCAATCCAGGAAACACTAACCTGTCCGTGGAAGATTAATGTTATCTGCAGAAATGTACTCTGTTGGTAACGGAGTACCATTCTGCAAATAGCTAAACGGAGCTATGACAGTTCCAAATAAAGGATGCATACAGTTGAGGAAGCATGCCAATGGCCAAATATAAGGCCATTGGCATTTATAAATGTTTAAAGTTATTAAAATCTAACTTTTTTTCCCCCGATCTCTGATGTTTAAGCATAGCGCAGCACCGCGCAAATGTGCGGTGCTTTAAAAACAAGAAAATAATTTAAAAATAGCCATTTTCACTAAAAAGCTTATCCTGCCATGCAGGTGAATGGCAGGCTGAATACAACATGGCCACTGGGTTCTGGTTGCTAAGGGGGGGGAGCTCAGTGTGAGGGATGTAACCATGCATTAGTAGGCAATCCCATGCAAATGAGGATAAGGATAGTGAATCCCAATTTTCCCCAGCATGTGAGCCATGTCCCAAGAGTGTAAGTGTAGGAGTAGGTGAGTAGTAGAGTAGAATATAGTTGACATCATGAGGAGGTATGTCAGAAAGGCTGTAAGCTAATTGGAGCACAGTGTCTTGTGTTTGCCCTGAGTTGCTCAGGATTGCAAGAGGTGTGTCTACAGTTGTCCTATTTGAAAACCAGAAACCAAAGGTGCACACTGTGAAAATATCTGAAATTTCTTGCAAACGTGCACACAGCGTGTGCTTGTGTTTGTGTGGCGCTGCCCCGGGCGGAAACAGAAAGGGAAAAGGAAGGAAAAGAAGTAGTAGGAAGTTAACCAAGGAGAACTAGCAGAGCTGCCAGGTGAAATATATCAGAATCAGCCAATTACACAAGCAGCAGACTAGCCCAGCCCAGCACTTTAAACTCTGCAAACAGCACTCTCCCCTGTTTTTTCCCAAGAACTCTGCAACACTGCAGTATACAAAGAGGGGAAGCTTAAAAAGCTTAAGTCAGACAAAATGTTAGGGGCTGCTCTTGCTATCATAAACCAACATGTGCAAGGTGCTGAGGGTGGTGATATTGTGAATGCTGCTGAGCAACCCACAGTGAGGAGACGAAGAAGAGTGTACAGACCCTGGGTAACCTACCAGGGGCTACATGACCTGGAGATGGTGGAGCGCTATAGGGTGGACAGAGACCTCCTGCAGCAAATTGTTGAGCTGTGCCGGACACGCCTCATACACAGAACCAACAGAAGGGAACCCATCCCAGTGGATATCAAGGTATGTGTTGGCCTAAGAATACTAGCTATAGGTACCTTCCAGAGACCAACTGGTGATATGATGGGGATTTCACAGGCATCAGCATCCAGGGTACTGCACCAGTTCCTGGATGCCATGTCAGCACGTCGGTGGCCATGTATATTTCCCCAATTCCCATGAGGCATTGGCCAGCAATATGCATCTTTTCCACCAAATAGCAGAATACTCTGAGGTAGTGGGTGCAATAGAATGCACACACATATACATCAAAGCACCACCCGGTGAGCGGGCTAGTGTCTACATCAACCGCAAGGGCTTCCCCTCCATCAACTGCCAGGTCATGTGCGATGCCCAGGGCATAATAATGAATGTGTGTGCTGGCTGCCCTGGAAGCTATCACGATTCCCACATCTGGCATATGATGCAGCTGTATCAGAGATTTGCCAATGGGGACATCCCTGATGGTCACCTAGTGGGGGATGCTGGATACGCACTGGAGCCGTGGCTGAAGACACCCATCAGAAATGCACACACACCCGAACAAGAACTCCATAATGAGGCACACGCACAAACAAGAAACATAATTGAGCATGTGTTTGGGATGCTCAAGTCACAGTTCCGGTGCCTGGACACATCTGGTGGAGCCTTGCAGTACTCACCAACTAAATGTACTCAAATTGTCACGGTATGTGCCATGCTACACAATATGATCCTGCGGAAACAGCTGCAGCAGGAACAGCATGGGGCAGGGCCAAACAGCCCCCCCCCCACCATTGCCAAGGCCTGCACAGGCACAGTGTGACTCGGAGGAGGAACAAACTGAGCCTGCCCCAGTAGGCAGAAGGAGGCATGCCCAGTATGCCCTGGCCTTGGCAAAGAGGCAACACATAGCACATACACTGACTCAGTAGGAACCCTAGAAATGAGACCTGTCTCTGACTCGCACATACAGTAAAAGGGATGCCTAACTTGACACTACCTGTTTTCAAACATGTACAGGGAGTGTACTATGTGCATCCAACATAGGCAGCCCTGCAGCCCTATTTTAAGCAATATAAAGCACTGCTAAGCACATTTTACCAGTATTGAGCATATTTAAATATAATTGTGCATAGCTGCGCACCGCACTAACCAGCTCAACGTCGAGCAACGTCGGGCAACGTCAGGCAATGTTGGGCAAAGTCAGCAAAGTAGGGCAAAGTCAAGCAAAGTCGGGTAAACAACAACACACCAGCTTTACTGTTCCTTAACCAGTCAGGTCTGCCCAGCAGGAAAATAAAAAGCAGTGACAGGGCTCGAACTCAGGATACTGTGCACTATAGTCACAGTACTGAACCACTAAGCCGTGACAGCATTTCATTGGCACAGACACAACTTAAGTCACTCACACATACCAGTTGTGGGAGTCACATACCTAACAATCACAGCCAGCAGGACAATTGTAGACAAACGCAAACACAAACAAATGCTGTATCATGCCCTCTGAAGAGGCATATGAGTAACCTCCCCCCAGGCCTATGCAGACAGATAACAGAAGGCCAGACAACGTTATGTGGGTTGGGTGGGCTATGAAGTCATAAACTAATATGCGTGTAATTGGAAGCTAAGGTCTGTAGTACAGTGGTATGCCTCAAGCCAGTACGATAGGCAACAGTACAGACTGAAATGGAGTACCTGACATAGCAGTGCAGGCCTAGAAAATGTGTATAAGTGTCAGGTGTACCCCTCATCCTATGTACACCCACAGTAACAATCAGGTGTGCCCCCCCGGGTAGAAATGTACAAATAATAGCTTCCCCCCTGTATGTAGAAATGTTAATAAGTCTCTGCAAATTGACTCATGGAAGTCCTGCAGGCACAGGGTGCTTCCTGTCAATGTACAACACAAAGGTGAGCCCCAAAGTAAAAACCAACTTGATTTTTCACACACATATAGTATATATGCCCATAGTGGGCATGCTCACACACTTAAACAAATAATTTAGCAAATTTCAGTCAGCAACATACTGAAAGGTCATATTGGGCATGCTCACACACTTAAATAAACTAAGCAAATGTCAGTCAACAATATACTGAAAGGTCATACTGGGCATGCTCACACACTTAGGCCATGTCTGAGTACAGCAGTGGGCCACACATATCTGGCAGTTGCAGTTCTTACTCCAGACACTTGTCACTATTCACCAATCCTGCCTTGTGCACACAGTGATAAAGCAACAGACCCATATAATATATTGGACCCCTGTCATAATCAAACTATGTACTACAAGTACTTAAGTTGTTCAAAGAAAGTGAAAATCCAAAGAAGATCAATAAATCTCCGATCAGTATCATCAAGAAACAATGAGCACTCTTAACATTATCCAAGCCATGTTCTGGCAAAAATATTGCCAAAGTGTCCATAGAGAACCATGAAGCTTTCTTTCGCTATGTCATAAATATCAATGTAAACTAATATATGTTCTGAGTCAGTGCAAAGTGTAAATGAATACATGTACATGACTGACATTGCCAACATCTTGTCAGACAGATTCATACATATTTACCCTCCTCTCACTGGCAAAGGGGCCCATTACCATACCTGGAGATTGTGAAAACCCAGAAATCACATATACAATGGTTAAACAGCTCTATCCAAAATTAAAAACACGGCGTCTATGGGATGACATGGTTTCCCTGGCTGTGTCATATGTGAACTCCAAAACAAACAGACCCTGCACCTGAACAGTCTGTTGAGACTCACCCTCTGTACAGGATATGATGTTGAATGGGTTACAGCAATGTTTGGCACACTCCACAAGTGTTGGTGCACAACAGACCATGGGAACTATTGTCTTATAAGCTTAATAAGCCTTTTCTGCAAGGCCATGGAGTCCATCATTATGGAATTCATAAACAGAGCTACTGGGAGCCTACAAACACCCAACTCTACCCATTTTGGTTTGGTCAGGGGCAGATCATGGTTCCTAAACCTGCTAGACAGTTTTCAAGGCAGTCACCCAGGACATACATTAATGAAATGAGCTCTACATGGCCTACATAGACATTGAAAAGCCCTTTTCCAACATCCCACACACATCGTATCCACAAAATCAGAAACCTGTGCATAAACACGTATGTCATCTGATGGATTGCCAACTGGGGCACAGATAGATCCCACAAGGTAAGAATTGTAGTCTCCTGTTCAAGCTGGTAAGAACTACTGTCCCCCATGGCTCAGTCCTGAGACCCCTCCTGTCTGGTGTATACTTTTCAGAAATACAGTCAGACACATGAGGGCTATGTTTAGCAAAGTTTGTGGATGACTGCAAAAAGGTTGTCATAATTGATGTTTGAGACAACATAGACATCTTTAAAAAGGGTCTCCGTCAGACAGATGTGGTGTCAAAATTATGGCCTCGAGCTACAGTCATACAAATACCACATAGGTGCCAACACCCTAAATATGGAGGTAATAATAAGGGATCTATGGACACATGTGGATAGTCATCTCCACTTCCAGAAACACATTCACAAAGTGGTTAGAAAATCATGCTATGTTTTCCCACAAATTGCCAAGGTCTTTGCATGTAGGTCAAAGGAGGTTCCCTCTACTCATCAGTCATCAGACCCATCAAAGAGTATCACGGCACACTTGCGATGAATCTGACTAGGCACATTCAGCAGCTGGAAAGACCACTGAAGTAC
This sequence comes from Protopterus annectens, assembly GCF_019279795.1. Lineage (NCBI taxonomy): Eukaryota > Metazoa > Chordata > Ceratodontiformes > Protopteridae > Protopterus > Protopterus annectens. The sequence goes on along the minus strand of NC_056726.1, from coordinate 631,838,608 downwards.
CTCAACAAGAGGATTACTAACCTCAAACAGTTGCCCCATGCAACAAGACTGAATTTAACTCAGTCTGTACTCTGTTGCATACTGTCTACTCAGGCGATCTCTGCCCAACAGACAGGTCCATGTCCAATGCAGAACTGATGTACATGCGCTATCTGAAGTAAACCCAAGCTCACTGTGCCACATGCTCTATAGATGTCATCATCACAACAATAAATAGAACACTGAGAAATGAACCACAAACTAGAGAAACAAATCCAGAAGCACAATAGCAGTAAATGGACAACCGGAATAACTTTACTTCAAATTTATTACGACATATATGAATAAAATGGTGACATATATGAATAAAATGGTAAGCGCACGAACTGTGGAGTTGATTAATTAATTGAATAATTGGTTGTAGTGCATACAGTATATAATGCTCTTAGTAGCACTTTTAAAAATGTCTGATGAAGGCTGGTGTTACACAGCCAAAAGCGCTTACCATTTTATTCATATATGTCATCATTTTATTCATATATGTCATAATAAATTTGAAGTAAAGTTATTCCGGTTGTCCGTTTATTGCTATTGTGCTTCTGAATAAATAGAACATGTTGGAGGGATACATTACTAACTCACAGACTTCCCTTGCTTTGGAACAGGCTCCCAACCTACAATAAGCTGAGTCCCTCACTGACACTCTTCCAGAGGAGCCGTGAGGAGTGTATGTGAAACTGAACTGTCACACCATGGATCACTTCATCAGCTCTACTACACAGAGGCCTAAGGAACTAACCCCATGTGTGGTGATAGCTGCACACTCTGGCCATACTAATATATGCCTTCAGGCAGACAGCCTATTACCTACCTACCTACCTATGTACCTATATGTATGGGGAACACAGTATTAATAAGCCAAAGATGGATGGGCAGAGATGTGTGTAAGAGGGTGACCATGACAGGGAGCCATCCAGGACTGTCACACCCAGCACACATCCCAATGGCACAAAAGACATAAGGTGCACATCTCACCCACTGTACATAACAGCCACCAGTATCTGTAAGCATTACAGTGTATGTGGTCCATGTGCCTGCTGTACAACATGACTGTACAATGAAGTACACATCTACTATCTAGATTCATAGGTATGTAGTAGACTATATTCACGAAGGCATATATTAGCCTAGGCAAGTTGTTCAGCTTTCACCACCCCATTGGGTAGTCTCCTAAGCCCTAGTTCTAATAGTTAGTACCCTAGGCCCCTTTCTAGTGGGGCTGCTGATGTGATGCCTGGCGTGAATTATCTGTTTCCCATCCACTCATCAAGGTTCCTATTGAAAAGTGTCAGCGAGGGGCTCTGTCTGATGTACATTGGGACTCTGTTCCACAGTAAGGCAAGAGTCTGGGATGGTACTCTATCCCACAAGCATGTTGTATTCATTGTTGTGATGAGGTTCATATCCCTGGAGTGTGTAGTGTGACTCAATTTTGTTATCCGTAGATGGAGCATGTTCAACAGTTATGTGTTGGATATGGCTCTGTATGTTAGGCAGAGTGTGCCTCTGAGTAGGCGGTATGCAATGGAGAACAGATTTAGTTTTACCAGTTGTGTTGCATAACACAACTGTTTGAGGCCAGTAATCCTCTTGGTGAGGTACCTCTGTGGTCTCTACAGCTGCCGGATATGCTTAGTTGAGTACATCCAAAATGGTGCATTGTACTCAATGATGGGTCGGATGACTTAAGAGTAGAGGGCCACCACTACCTCTTTTGATCCTGATGCAAACCCTTTGTTGATTAGGTGGGCCACATATGATTTCCCAATCACTTTGGCAACATGGTTGTCAAAGGAAAGATGACTATCTACTTGTGTCCCCAGATCCCTTATTACCTTGTCAGTTTTAAGGAGGTAACACCTATGTGGTAGTTTGTGGGTACTTTGTTTTCACCAAAGGGGATTACTAAGCATTCTTCCACATTGAGCTTGAGGCCATGATTCTGACACTACACATCTGTCTCATAGAGTCCCTTCTGGAGAATATTTGTGTCATCCGGGGAATCTATTATGGCAAACACTTTACAGTTCCCAGCAAACTTAGTCAACCACAAACCTCCTGTGTTGGCATGTACTTTTGAGAAGTCTATACCAAACAGGAGGGACCCCAGGACTGAACCCTGGGGGACACCAGTTGTTACCGGTGTAGAGTCTGACATGTAGCCAGCAACTCTTAATTTGTGGGATCTATCTGTGAGCCAGTTTGCAATCCATCTTGTGATGTATAGATTCATGCCCAGGTTGGTGAGTTCATCTCTGATACCTGACTGGGGAATGGTGTCAAAGGCCTTAGCGAGGTATAGGTAGGCTATGTGGAGCTCATTTCAATCATCTGTCGCCTAGGTAACTGTCTCAAAGAAATCCACCCAGTTCAGGAGGCATGATCTGCACTTGACAAAGCCAAACTGGGTGTGCTCAACTGTGTGAAGGTTCCCAATGTCTTTATTGTTGACTTCCATTATGATTGGCTCCATTGCCTTGCAGATCAGACTCGTCAGGTTCATAGGGCGTGAATGCCAAGGGTCTTTTGTGGCCCCAACCATGTGGAGTGGGAAGAACGTTGCTGTGCAACATTCTATGGGTACATATCCTGTAGAGAGCATGTAGAGAGAGAGGTGTAGGTAATCTTGATGAATATGGATACATCCCCACCCTATGTGCTATGATCCAGGTTCTGATGCTGGAAGGTATGAATGAGTAGTATCCTGGTAGTGCTGGTGTGCTCTCTGGAGCCTTGAACTAGGTTTCTGTTACTGCACAGATATCAATATTCTCCATACTGAGAAGTGCCTCGAGTGTGTGCATCTGCAGGCTGAGACTTCTGGCAGTGAGTAGCATTTAGCTCACTTTGTGGTTATTTGTGTTGGTTACGGGGTTTGGTTTGTCCTGAGCGACCGGTGTTCCACACCTGAAGTCAATGCTTCATTGGTCTGATCTGACCATAAGCTAATTACCCTACATATCCACATTCTGCCCCCACCCCCCGTTAAGGAAACCATGTTAAAAATTTTCTCCAATACCAACTTCATGCTTCTTAAGACAGAAGTGGTGAACTTCAGGACACCCATGCAGATGGACAATACAGTTATGACTACTGAATCCTACACAATTGCACTTTATAAGCACTTACATGAGTGCATGGATCATGCTATCCCAAACAGAACCAAGACGCTATCCTCCAAGAAAAGGAAGCCAATCTGGTGGTCCCCTGCCATAAACAAACTACACAACAGAAGGAAGAAACTGTTGCAAAAGAGGGTAAAACCCATGAGTGGAGGAGCTCCCTGGTCAGCCTCACTAAGAAGCTGCGATCCCTGATAAAATCCTCCAAAGCTAGTTACGAAAACAAAATCACCACTGATTCTAAAGACAACCACAAAGCATTCTATAGCTGTGTCAAGAATCACAATGGCAACACTCAGATCTGCTCTGAGTTATAGCACAATGGCACTAAATATACGGATCCAAATGATACTGCCAACATCCTGGCAGATAGGATCAGTGCTAACTTTACCCCCCTCTTACCCATGAAAGAGCCCATCTCTATACCAGAAGAATGCAAAGTTGCTGTCATCACAGCTACACAGGTAAACACCACTCTCCAAAGCCAGGAACACAGCATCCATGGGACCAGATAACATCCCAGGCTGCGTTCTACAAGAACTACAGAACGAACTGGCACCACACCTAAGTACCATGTTAAATCATAGCCTCACCTCAGGCTTTGTGCCTGCTGAATGGTGCACAGCAACGGTTATCCCACTACACAAGGGGGGAGCTACCATGGACCCCAGGAACTAGCACCCCATTAGCCTGATGAGTCTGGTCTGCAAGGCCATGGAATGTATCATCATGGAACTTATAAACAAAGACATTGGTAATCTCCAAACTCTGGACCACAACCATTTTGGGTTTGTAAAAGGCAGATCATGCCTCCTAAACCTGATAGACTTCTTCGAAGCAGTCACCAAAGCCATAGACAAGGGTAAGGTGGTTCACACAGCCTATCTAGATCTTGCCAAGCCTTTCAACACCATCCCCCACTCTGGAATTATAGATAAACTCACTAAACTAGGTATAAATCCCTATGTCACAAGATGGGTTGCCAACTCGCTCACTGACAGAACCCACACTGTGAAAGTAGCAGACTCCAAGTCCGACTTCAGACCAGTGACAAGTGGAGTACCACAGGGTTCAGCCCTGTGTCCTGTCCTGTTTGGTATCTACTTCTCAGAAGTACAGGCTAACACAGATGGTCTTTGGCTAATGAAGTTCCCAGATGACTGCAAACTAGGAGCCATAATTGAAACTACTAACGATGTGGACATCCTACAAAATGGCCTCACTGAGACAGATGCCTGGTGTCAAAGCCATGGCCTCAAGCTCAAAGCCAAAAAGTGCATCGTCATCCCCTTTAGTAAAAACTCTGTACCCATGAACTACAACATAGGCGGTAGTATACTTAACACTGAAAGTGTGATAAGAGACCTTGGGACACAGGTGGTCAGTAGACTCTCCTTTGATAATCACATTGCCACAGTAGTCAGGAAATCCTTCTACGTGGCACACCTCATCACAAAAGGTTTCTCATGCAGAAAAAAAGAGGTCATTGTTCTCCTCTACTCATCACTCATTAGATCCATTATAGAATACAACCGCCCCTTTTGGTATGTACCTCACAAGACATCTACAACAACTGGAAAGCCCGCAGAAATACCTCACAAAGACGATTAGCGGCCTCAAATACATGCCCTACACAGACTGTCTCAAAACAATCCAGCTTTACTCTCTTGCACATCGCCTACTCATAGGTGATCTCTGCCTAACATACAAAGCTATGTCAAACACAGAGCTGTAGGACATGCCCCACTTAAAGAAATCCCAATCTCTCCAAGCTTCGGCCCCAAAACCCGGACCAAAATACAAAAGGAGGAGGTGTATCCATTTTCATAAAGGATACCCACACCTCCAGGTTAGTGGCACAGCACTAGGCCTCGGAGACCATCCAAGTGCAACTAACAGTGGGCAAAGCTGCTTATCAGATCGTAGCCTGCTACAGATCACCTACCTTGTCTCAGGACCCTCACTCAGCATTCCTGAGAACACGGAAAGTATAAAGGTCCTACCAAACACCATGATATTAGGAGATTTCAACTACCCAAACATTGACTGGGAGAATTACTCAAGTACAAACTCCTTTGCCCAATGCTTCCTAGAGTTTATAAACTCAAACGCCCTGGAACAGCTTGTCACCAGGCCCACTAGAGGTGACAACATACTGGACCTGATCATCACCAACATGGGGGATCAGTGTTCCACACCACAGGTAAACCCCTCACTGGTAAGATCAGATCATAAAGTAATCACACTGGACATCCACATCCCGACACCACCCCAGTCAAGGAAACCACTGTGAAAAACTTTTCAAAAGCAAACTTCACACTTCTCAAGACCGAAGTGGAAAGTTTCAAAACCCCCTTGCTACAGGATAATGCTATCCAATCCACAGAATCCTTTACAAGTGCATTCTATGAGCATCTACGGGGATGCATGGATCGAGCCATCCCAACTAAAACAAAGACTCACTCCTCCAAAAAGAGGAAACCAGTCTGGTGGTCCTTGGCCATAAATAAGCTATACAACAGAAGGAGGAAACTACTAGACGATAGAGCAAAATTCCAAAAAGGAAAGGCATCACTGATCATTATTAGCAAGAAACTATGATTGCTCATAAAATCATCCAAGGCCAGTTTCTAAAGAAAAATTGCCAAGGAATCTAAAGATAACCACAAAGCCTTCTTTAGCTATATCAAACATTTAGGAGGCAACTCTCAGATATGCTTTGAGCTACTGCAAAATGGCAAAAAATACACTGAACCAACTGACATTGCCAACATCCTGGTGGACAAGTTTAGTGCAAACTTCACCCCCCCACCCCCAAAAGGGCCCGTGTCCATCCCAGAAGAATGCAGAGCCCCAGACATCATGGACATGCAGGTAAAAACAGCCCTCTCCAAAGCTAAGAACACAGCATCAATGGGACCGGATGGTGTCCCAGGCTGCGTCTTACACGAGCTCCAAAAGGAACTAAACCCTCACCTAAATTCACTGTTCAGACTCAGCCTTACCACAGGCTATGTACCCAAAGAATGGCGTACAGCAACAGTCATCCCACTCCACAAAGGTGGTGCCACAACAGAACCTTGGAACTATCGCCCTATAAGCCTGACCAGCCTGGTCTGCAAAGCTATGGAGCGAATTATCATGGAATTCGTAAACAGAGACATTGGGAACCTCCAGACACTGGACCCTACCCAATTCAGCTTTGTTAAAGGCAGATCCTGCCTCCTAAACCTAGTTGACTTCTTTGAAACAGTTACCAAGGCCATAGATGAAGGGAAGGTAGCCCACACAGCCTACCTGGACCTCACTAAGGCCTTCGACACCATTCCCCACTCTGGCATCATAGACAAGCTTACCAGCTTGAACATTAACCCATATGTCACGAGATGGGTGGCCAACTAGCTCACGGATAGAACACACATGGTCAGAGTTGCAGGCGCCATGTCCAACTCTAAACCAGTCACAAGTGGCATCCCACAGGTCTCGGTCCTGGGACCCCTCCTGTTCAGTATATACTTCTCTGAGATACAGGCAAGCATGGGAGGACTATGGCTGACCAAGTTCGCAGATGACTGCAAACTGGGGGCCATAATTAACTCTCTGGCTGACACAGACATCCTCCAGAAGGGTCTTACAGAGACAGATACCTGGTGTCAAAACCATGGCCTCAAGCTGAATGCCAAAAAATGCATAGCCATCCCCTTTGGAAAAAACAAAGTGCCCACGAATTACCACATAAGTGGTAATCCACTAGGTACAGAAAATGTAATTAGAGACCTGGGGACTCAGGTAGATAGTAACCTCTCCTTTGATAATCACATTGCCAAAGTGATTAGAAATTCCTTCTATGTAGCCTACCTAATCACGAAAGGGTTCACCTCTAGATCAAGAGAGGTCATTGTGCCCCTCTATTCATCACTCATCAGGCCCATAATAGAGTACAATGCCCCATTTGTTATGTACCTTAATTGGCACATGCAACAGCTGGTAAGACCACAGAAGTACCTCACCAAGAGGATCATAGGCCTCAAAGAGATGCCCTATGCAGCTCAACTAAAGAAACTCCAGCTCTACTCGGCTGCTTACTGCCTGCACAGAGGTGATCTATGCCTGATGTATAAGGCCATGTCCAACCCAGAATTAATGGACATGCTCCACCTCAAGAAAAACAATCTCTTAGAGCCACACGCTCCAGTGAATTAAACCTCAGCAAAGCAATAAACAGGATGTGCTAGAGGGATAGATTCCTGTCCCAGAGACTTCCCTCGCTCTGGAATAGAATCCCAGTTGATGTTAGGCAGAGCTCCTCGCTGACTCTCTTCAAGAGGAATCTTGACGAGTGGATGGGAAATTGTAAATTTACCCCTGGGATCACTTCAGTGGCCCTGCTAGACAGAGGCCCAGGAAACTCATTTAAAAGGGAGGGGAAAGCCAACACATTCTGGCTAGGCTTATAAATGCCCTTGGGCAGATAGCCTAGTGCCTAGCTATGAACCTATGAACCTACACGCTCTAGGGACCTAAACCTTGTCATCACAATAAACAGAACATGCCGGAGGGATAGATTCCTGTCCCAGAGACTTCTCATACTCCGGAATAAACTACCTATCTATATCATACAAAGCACCTCATTAGCACTCTTCAAGAAAAATCTTGATGATTGGATGGGAAATCGGAAATTCACCCTGGGGATCACTTCTGTGTCTCTGCTCGACAGTGGCACAGGAAAATAAATTTCTTGGGTGGCAAAAGCCAGGGTACCTTTTTGGCTGAGCTTGTATAGGCCCCACGGCCAATAGCCTAGTACCTAGCTATGAATCTAGGAACCTTTGAGCCTTGCCTAAAAAAGGTAATATGGGGACAGCAAGAGCCTTGGCCAGTATTCAGAAGCATAGGGGCGACAGGTGCAAACCATCTGTAGCGACAGAGACTGGATCCCCTTTGAATGACACCAGAAGCTCAGCCAATTGTTAAAGTTTATCGTCTTTCTGTTATATTGCAGTATCATGTAGGTGAAGGTAAGATGCTACTCAAGGTCATGGTCATACCAGCCTGGGCTACATGATCATAGAGCTAATATATATCTCTTGTCATGTTGTCCTGAGAGGTATGTCTTAGATCATTCACACTGACATGTACAAAGAACACGTCATATAGGTACCTGTTCTGGAGTGATGTAAGTGCTTGTGTTATGTGGCGGAGCATAGCACTTGACAGACAACTGACAGTAACCTTCCCCTTGTCCAGCCAAGTGAGTGGAACATCTGTGTGCCTGACTATGAAGTCACCTATTACTAGTGTGTTGGGTATGTTGTTTTGCCTTAGGGCCTGTTGTGAGGCACACTGCTTTAGTGTATTATGTGTTTTCTGGTGTGTGCTTGGAGGTGCATGTTGCTTGCTTGTCTGTTTAGGAGGACACTCTCCTTTTCAGATTAATATTTGTATTCTCCGAGTATGGTAATGTGTATTTATGTGTGTGTTTTGCTGGTGCTTATATTGTAGGTCTATGTGAGACAGTTGGTGTTGTGGTTATATGACCTTACTCCTCCTGACTGTATTGTCCAGTATTGGGTTGACAGAGCTTAGCCACTGGTTTGACCCTGTGTGTGCCAGCATGTGGTGCATCAACCCATATATGATATGGTCATGGCCTATGCATACAATACACTCACAATACACCTAGTATGATAAGCCTGCTGAGGTTAGCAAATGTGAAAAAACCTTTGTGCAAATTGTCAGCAAGTAATGTCTGAATTGCACCTTGTAACTCCATATTGCTTGCTGAAATGTAAAGACGTACTTAGTTTGGATTAAGAACACCACACTTGCCAACTGTGTGTGTGTGTGTGTGTGTGTGTGTGTGTGTGTGTGTGTGTGTGTGTGTGTGTCTCTCCCTGGGGAGACAGCAACCTTTTTGAAGACTACTCACACCCCTTAAAAGTGGTATACTCATCTCTGTCTCATGATGTCACCATCCTGCAAATATACCTGTGGAAAAGAGAAATCCCAGTAATGTGTATAGTGTGTTGTGTAAATGTGTACTGCTATAGTATCATAATGTAGTTAGGTAGGGGTTTGAATCCTGCACTTGCTAACTGTGAGTGTGTGTGTCTCCTTGGGGAAAAGCAACCTTTTTGGAGACTACTCACACACCTTAAAAGTGGTATACTCATCTTTGTCAAGTCTGATGATGTCACCATCCTACAAATATACCTGTGGAAAAGTGAAATCCCAGTAATGTGTATAGTGCATCTTGTAAATGCATACTGCTGTAGCATCATAACGTAGTTAGGTAGGGGTTTGAATTCTGCACTTGCCAACTGAGTGTGTGTGTCTCCCAGGGGAGGAGCAACCTTTTTGGAGACTACTCACGCCTTAAAAGTGGTATACTCATCTTTGTCATCTGATGATGCCACCATCCTACAAATATACCTGTGGAAAGCTGAAACCCCAGTAATGTGCATAGCGCATCATGTAAATGCGTACTGTTGTACTATCATAATGTAGTTAGGTAGGGGTTTGAATCCTGCATTTGCAAACTGTGTGTGTCTCCCTACGGAAAAGCAGCCTTTTTGGAGACTACTCACACCCCTTAAAAGTGGTATACTCATCACTGACAAGTCTAATGATGTCACCATCTTACAAATATACCTGTGGAAAGGTGAAACCCTAGTAATGTGTACAGCACGTTGTGTAAATGCATACTGCTGTAGTATCATAAAGTAGTTAGGAAGGAGTTTGAATATTGCACTTACTGACTGTGTGTGTGTGACACCACTGGTTAATGTGGAGTGGGTTTTGATTTTTCTAGTGTATGAGATATCACAATGACAACTGTATGTGCAATACACATGTAAGGTAGCTGTGGGGCAAATCCATATACATACATGTGACCTCAATAATTTCGTAGGTGGGTACTCTGCTTTCTCCATGAATGCATCTGTTATCTTTGCCAGAGCATGCTGGCACTTTCCAGACCTTAGATCACTTCTGTATGCTTGTGACAAGCGTAGCCACTGCAGTGATCCCTGGGCTACGTCTTCTGTTTCACATCCACTCATCACGGTTTCTACTGAAGAGTGTGAGTGAGGGTTTATGCTTGGGGTATATTTGAAACCTGTTCCAAAGCAAGCAAAGACTGGCAAAGATGACTAATCATTATAGGTGTGCAACAACCTCTGTGGATCTGCATGCAAACCCTTTATTGCTTATGTGCTCCACAGAGGGATTTCCAAAACCTTTTGGTAATGTGATTATCAAAGGAGAGATGACTAAACGCATGGCTCTATGTATACATTAGTACCTGTTCCACATTTTAGGGGCTACTACCTATGTGGTACTCTGGGGATACTTTGTTTTCTAAAAGTGGATAACTATGCTTTCTTTGGCTTATAGCTTTACAGCATGAGTTTGACACCAGGTATCTGTCTCTATGATACCCTTTTGGAGGATGTGTGTGTCATCTGGAGAATAAAGTATAGCCCACAGTATGCATTTTCATCAAACATGGGCAGACATATCCCTACTGTGTTTGCTTGTACCTAAGAAAGCTATATGCCAAACAGGAGTGGTCCCAGGACTGAGTGCAGGTGAATACCACTTGTTACTGGCATAGAATAGTATACAGAGGCTGAAAATGTTACTGTGTGTCCTACATCTGTGCGTCAGTTGTCAAGCCATCATCTAACAATTGTTTATGGTCAATCTGTTGAGGTTATGTATAATACCAGAATGTGGGATGGGTATGAATTGCTGGTGAGCTATAGCTTGGCTGTGTTGACCTCACCTATAGCCTTGTTAACTGGCTTGAAGTCTACTAGGTGTAGAAGCCATGATCTGGCCTTTAGAGAACCTAAGTGGGTATGGTGCAGTGTTTGCGGGTTCATAATGTCTCTGTTAATGAGTGCCATAATGCTGTGCTCCATAGCCTTCCAGATAATATTTGTCTGGCTCATAGGGTGAGAGTTTCCAGGACCTGTTGTAGTTCTACCATTAATCAATTTATGTTAACATTTGCGCTGGGTGTGACGAGGGTGGGCAGGTTTAAGAATAAGTATATTAGAGGGTCAGGCCAGGTTTAAAGGTTAGTAGACCAAGCCAGATAAGCAGGATTAAGTTGATTTGTACATGTGCTGAGGGGGGATGCAGGGTATATTGTGAAATAGATGCTAAGGATGAAGCCGACAGGTAGGAAAAGAGGAATGCCTAAGATGAGGTTTATGGCTGTGGTGAGAGAGGACATGCAGGTGGATGGTGTGACAGCGCAAGATGCAGAGGGCAAGAAGTAATGGAAACAGATGATCTACTGTGGCGACCCCTAATGGGAGCATCCAAAAGGAGAAGAAGAAGAAGACGTTGTAGCTCAACCCTGGTGGACTGTGAACACCATTACCGTGCGTCATTCCACAAGTATGTAACCTGTATAGAGGCTGCATCTGGACAGAGTGTTTAGGTGAGTGGTGACTTCATATGTCAGCTTGTGTATGACACAGCCAGGGACCTTGTCCAGTACCATTGCCACTGTGGTTTGGACTTTGGTAAAGAGATGTTTTAACTAGAGTGCCTGCAAATCATCAGGTTTTACATTCTTCAGGTCTGGAAATGTGGCCCTTGTGTAATGACAGGGTGGTGAAATCCACATTCAAACTGTCTGACAAGGAATTGGTAATGTCAGTCAGATACGTGTACTTTGTGACCATTTACATTAACTGAGACCCGATCTGAGATTTCCCCTGTAGATTATAAACAACACTAAAGAAAGCTTTAGTGTTATCTTTGGAATCCTTGCCATTTTGTATTTGTATTTTGAAGCTTGCCTTGTATGTTTATTGAGGGATTGTATTTTCTCAATGATACTTACCAGACAGGTTATCCCATCTTGGTATGTAACTCTTTTTTGGTACAACTTTACACCTTCTACTATATATTTAGTTTATGGCAGGGGTCCATGAGACTAATGCACTTTTACTGTATAAGTGAGAATTTCTTGTGTTTGTGATAGCACGGTCCATGCAACTCTGTAGGTGAACAGTGTGCATTACTAAAGGATTATGCAGCTGGGACAGTGTTAACCTTAGTAATGCAAACCAATGACAGATAGCAACAACAGCATCACCCACAGCACAGTGTCAACCTGTGTCATACACACACATGCGTACTCAAGTTCCAAAATGTGTGTAGTACAATGCATACTGGCCACCAATAGAAACTATGGAGTGTTAACACTGGCCAATACAGGGCATGTCACCCTGCCCATGTATACAATATGCATGTACATGCAGACAGTGCACCTCCACCATGTTCACAAATGTACACCTGCAAACCTGTGCTGCACACACCCCACACTTACTGTCCACTGTATAACGCATGCTGACACAACTACACACATCAGCCAAGTGGTACATGGGTAAACAAAACACAATTGAAATAAACACTGGTGAAAACAATACAACATTGTTAATTACAGCTTTAATGCATCATGCCTGCTCAGCTACACCTTCAAGGATATCATTACACTTTACTGCTGACAACATGCTACACATCCAACCATTTCTATACTTTATTAAAGTCACCCTGTGCATTAGCACTATGTTAGCCTGTTCCTGCATCAATGTTACAGATGACAGGAGGTGGCCCAGGTTTCATCATATGCACAGGGTGTGTTGTTGGTTTGCCAGAGGCCTACACTGAGCCATACAATCAACATGTGTGTGTGAGTGTGTGTGTGTATGTGTGTGAGGGCCATGAGTACTGTTATGGGCCAATGTTGATGTAATGTGTGCGGGTATGTGTTTGCCCTAGGTTTCTGGTTTATGTGTGTGTGTATGCATGCACACAGTTCCACCATGTGGCTGCCATATACGGGGATTTGTGAGACAGCTACAGACTGTACCTGGCAAGCTTTACAGATCACCGTCTCTGGCCACAGATACGGAACCTGTGCCTGGCAGGGGTGCTACAGACAGTATCAGGTACTAATCCAGACTGGGTACTATCCGAAGAGGTTGACATATGTCCACTGGATCCAGGTCCCTGCTGGGACTGGCCAGAGCCACGTGCACGTGGTCTTCTAGGATGGTCTATGGACAGCCCCCCCAATATTGCTGGGGCTGGTACTGGCACTACGGGAGCAGCTGTGACTTGCTGGACGTCCACGACGACCTCCAGCTGCTGATGTTGCTGGCATACGTCGATGTCTGAACCATCCCGCACTGTCCTGACACATGGACATGACATTGTGGAGGACATCTAATGTCTCACCCCAACGTCTATCAATGACCTCAGTATAGTTACGTATGGCACCTGCTAGGTCACGGATATTGTCATTTACAGAGGTGTTATGAGCCCTCTGTGCCCTTAGTCCCTGTCTGGTGTACCGCTATATTCGTGTCTGTGCCTCCATAACAGCCTGGAACATGTGTGTGGTAGAAAGAGGTGTGGCACGTCTGCCAGGGGCATGATGACCAGCAGTGCCCTGACGAGCACCCTTAGGCGTCTGCCTATGTGGTACCATTCCAGACATCTGGCTATGGCTGCTGTGTCCTGATACATGTGCCATAGATACCACACTGTCCTGGCCAGTGCCAACCGTACACTGTCCCTCAGCTAAGGGCAATGGTGATGATGGATGTACAGGCAGTATGACTGTGTGCATGGATGGGGTGGAGACTTGTGTACTGTCAATTGGTGGCCCAACAACAGACCCTGACAAACCTGCCTGTGCCTCAACACACCTATCCTCATCATCACTGTCTGTCTCAGTGACATCAGGTTCCCTGCTGTACTGAACCAGCCCCACCTCGGCACCTGTGAGAGGGAAACAGGAAACACACTTTGACCTGAACATGACTTCAGACCACATGCACACATGCACACATGCGCACATGCACACATGTGCACATGCACACATACAAAAATACACTCCTCCCTAAAGCAGATACACACAACACCAGCAATCTCAGAACATACACAATAGCAGGTGATGGTGGGGTACAGTATCACAAGCAAAACAGTAATATCACACATGTCAGCATGCAGGACATATGTTACTCAACAGCATGCAGTGCAAGTGTAGACGGTCCTTGTTACTAACAGTATATATGGCTTTGATGCTTGTGTTTTGTTATTAGGTGATGGGCCTCCCCCTAGAACACAATGCATACATGGACACAACATTGCTGTGCAGGTATTCGTAATCCTGTAATGTACTGTGCACCATAACTCACAGGTGTACATACCATTGCTGGATGTGTATCTGTGTGTCAGATAGTTATCCAATGCTGACTACAGCCTCTGTGTCTTTAGCAAATAATTGTGGATACATTTTTAGCACGTGCATGATGAGTATTCACACAACATCATCAGTGGTGCATGGATAATTGATGGAATACCATTCGGCCACATACCCAATGTACGGTACTTATGGCGAGTGCAGATCATATTGTGGACATGCCAGTCTCATCCATGACATGGCATGCTAAAACACAACTGCATATTTAAACACTACACATACCAAATGTGTGTCATATGACCTAGCCAATCAACAGCATCACAAGACATATATGTGTCAGTTGTGCAAATGGTGACTTGTATGCATATTGTTAAGAGGTGCATATGTGTGCACACACACAACATTAAGGTGTATAGCAATGAAAGCTATGTGTAGTACTGTGGTTACAATAACTGGATGGGGTATAGTACCATATGCCATCATCATGAAACATCATGTGGTCACTCAAGGCTACAAATGTTTCCCAAACCAGCACTAATCATGCTGTGCCGGAACTGTACTACCTTGGCTACATTCACCATTTCACAACCAGTTGTTATGTGAGTTTGTAAGGAGGCCAATAAGGAGCATTCCCTGACATGAATGTCTAGTGTTCTGCAGAGTGTTTAAATGCCCCATGATAGGCCTCTACCCCTCAGGTATATTATGTGTAATGTGTGATGAGATTTTAGATACTGGAGTGTGTCTTTATAGAGGGTTTGGGAATCCTTTATGTGTAGCATGTTAAAATGCTCTGTGTATGACATAGATGTGTATGTTATGTGCATGTTGAGTATCAACTTTGCCTATCCAATGGTCACTACAGTCTAGCCACATTTGTTTGAGATGGTCTGGGTATTGCATGTGTTTGAGGCAGCTAATCACATTAGTGAGATGTGCGTGCTCTTACACCAAACATGCACATCATGCATTATGGGTAGGTGTGTTACATGTGTACATAGCCTACATCTTAACTATGACATGCACTTTTTATTTACAATAATAAATGTAGAACACACTCACCAGCATCTGTCCGCTGCCTTGATGTCACCCCAGAGGGACCTACATAGAGATGAGACAGTTTGTCAGTGGCCACAACTGTGGCATTGCTACTGTGTGTTTGCAATCTTATAGTACAACAACAGTTTACATTCACAGTGCTACAGATTATATTCCAAATGATCAGTATTGCACAACAGGCTCCACATCTTTGAACAACACACTCCACATATCACATATGCATGATCTACCAATACATATAACAGTAGTCTACAGATATGCCATGTTACCTGCATGCTCCATGTGTGCTTGCTGGGTGGCTCCAACCTCCATCATGGTGTATGTCTGCTGCTGTTGTTGTTGGGCAGGTGCCACCAGGCTCAGTAGCAGCTCCACTCTGGTGAGGGGCGGGGGTGGATATTAACACCAACTCCTGTTGCAAGCTGTTGGATCCGCACATCAGCAGCATGCTGATGGACATGTCTGAGAAGATCACTGTAGTGGTGGCGTACCTGCTCATATGTCCAGTTATGCAGGCCTACCTCTTTTACCCTGCGGACAACATCTTGCCACATTGCAGTATGCTCCTGCTGGTCCTGGCTGGTTCGTGAGAACATGAGACGGTAGTGCTGAATCATACTGCTAGTAATTATATCATCTTCAGCACTACTGTAACTGGGGTTCCTGTGATACGCCATGATCCCTGAAAGACATAAATACGAAAATATGTCTGAGCAAGTCATATGGCACATTTAACATTATACAGTACAGATATCACTTAACTGCCATATATAGCAATCTATTAGCTAACCAAGAGTGAAACACTTTAACTGCCACTTATCACTGCTCACCCCACAACTGCTTGAAAGTAACTTGCTCACTCTCTATCAAATGAACCATGTTCTGCACAGCAACAAAATAAAATCACTATATAAGACTATACAAGAGTACCTGGCACACTGTATGCAACAAGATGCACCACCTAGCCACAGCAGATATACATCAAGCTGATGTGTAAAGAAATATATCATCCATCACAATGAGTGTAAGGTCCAGTAAATGTATTACTATTATACCACACAACTTGTTAACGGCAAACCCGTAGCCAAAATATGTGCACAATTGGGAATATAGGTCGCATACTGCTGTAGTACACTATGAATGTTGCTAGATACGCAGTTATATGTTTTACCGCACATATGTCAAAGGACATGTTACAGACATAACCACACACACATCAGACATAATTACATGACACAAAGGTATGACAACCCAGATAAGCTTTCAGTGTGTACTATACAATACTGTGTGTCAGTACTTACACAACCTTAATCTTGAGAAATGTAATCTGTGATGAATACAGGGACCACACAAAACAGTGGATGCAAGCAATGTGGACATACACCATACTTTGCTGTACAGGCCCAGAGCTTCAAGTAGTACTACAGTACACACACGATTTCAACATCGGTACCAATCAATAATCATAGATGTAGTGCTTTAGCCTCCAATGACACACCCTAGTTAAAACCAAGGGACTTAATCACACTGTATGCAATAGCACTTGTTCTGCCTAGCAACAGAATACACAGCTTTTGCTAGGATCAAAGCAAGGACCCATAATACCATGACATAAACAGTTTCCCACTAAGCTATCCCACAGATACATATCTTTGACTTATTCACAAACATATTGACCATCACAGTCAGTCAACAGTACAGAGAATCTATTGCAACAAGTAGATGTAGGTGTGTATGAGTATATATAACTATATATATATATATATATATATATATATATATATATATATATATATATATATATATACATATGTAAATATATATATACATATATATATATATATATATATATATATATATATATATATATATATATATACACATTTCATTTATTTTATTTTACATTTGTTAACCGAGGGTGTCTGACTGAGCCGTAAAGGCCCTTTTTCAGCAGAGGCCCGGGGAGAAAAGCTCCACAAAGAAAAATTACAGGCACGTTTAGTTATTTAGACATGATCAGTATACACAGAAATTACAAGAGACATGTTTTTACAGTGGTATGCGGCACATAAACAGTTACAGTGGAGAGAACAAACAAAAAAAAAAAACATTTTAAAAATAAAGGTAATTAATAGATTTGTGGTGTACAGCTGAAATTTGGAACATAGGTAGAATACATAGTACACAGGTACAGTACATACATCGTAGATTAGCAAGTGTTTGTGAGTAAGGTTGAAAACTATTATCAAGTACTCTA
Organism: Protopterus annectens; assembly: GCF_019279795.1. Lineage (NCBI taxonomy): Eukaryota > Metazoa > Chordata > Ceratodontiformes > Protopteridae > Protopterus > Protopterus annectens. The sequence continues at coordinate 631,820,901 of NC_056726.1, read as the reverse complement.
GATTTAGTATGTATATGCTATCCACTTATACACATCCATTGTACATATACATATATATGTAGGCACATATACATTTCACCTTTCATAGTGAGAATATCAATTATACAAAGGATGTAAGGTGTACAGTAATGTAATAAAATTGCACAGTCTTGAGATAAATGCTTTGAAGGTGTTCACAGCCCAGGTAGCTTTAGCAGGCCTCACTGGCTTCAACACTGCAAACTGAACAAACCACCCACAGTGTTTAACCACCACATGTCATATACCAGCACTGTATGCTGTCTTGTTTGTCACACACTAAAACCTACATACAAATATGCACATACTAACCTTCACCAACATATATATCTCCACCCTTCACAAACAGTTGCAATATGTCCCCTGCTCTATGCACATATACAGATGTGAATATATATGAGACATATATATTTCTCCGTATGTGTGTAGCATACACACACAAGGTCCACACTGTCGTAAGTCCCTGGACCTCACAGCTGAACTATTGGGCCTTGCTGCAACACAAATGGGTGTCACATATGAACACACACTAACATTAGGGGGGTATATATGGCTACAGATGCTAGATAAGCATACTAGACTGCTACAGCAGTTGCCAATGCTAAGCTACACTTTAATATGACTATCATGCATGTGTTGTTCTGTCACACCCATGCTTATATAATGTCAGCGCTAATCTCCCCAACAGCCATTGGCCACACTACTGTACAGAACACAGATAACATGGATCAGATCTTTGACATTTAATGCTGAGCTACACATTTCACAGGTATGTCCCACTGCCCACAGGTACACACAGTATTGTCCACAGCAGTAGTTAAGCAGAACATCTGTTCATAAATAAGTACTGCTGCCACATATGAATGGTTCACATTATGTAGACTATTCTTCAATGACATCCACTACATGCCAGTAAATACATATGTGTCACATACCTTTCCTTTGTATGATTTGGTAATATTTCTTTTTCTTTCTCTCTCTCTCTCTCTCTCTCTCTCTCTCTCTCTGTCAGTCTCTGCAATAGAGTGATTGAGTTTGTTGGCAGAGATTGCAGCCTGCTTTTGTAGGAATTTGCACATGAACATGTGATGGCCTCTGCACCAATTAGTGTCCACCATTTGCTAATTGCATGCAGCCTGATGTGTAGTAATTGCAGTAAACACTGTCATAGCAACCCAGCACTATAAATTGCTGACTCATGTAGGCGTGGCCCTTTCAGCTTTCCAAGATGGACATCATCCTTGTTTGCTGTGGACATCATTGTTTAAGACAGAAGGTTGGTACAGTTCTTATATCAGAAGCCAGGGGTGTAGCCAGAGATTTACATTTTGTACTCAGACCTAATGTTGCTGCTTCCAGTACCCACTTGTCAGTGTAGAAATGTACTCACCCCTCAAAATGCTACCTCAAGATACAAGGAAAGATGTACTTTCTTTTCAACATTTACAATAAACTGCCATACAAAGCTAGTTATTGAGATATATTCCTTTGGCACAAGAATTGTTTGTGAACTGTTATACTGTGAATATTCATATACTAAGTTCTAAACAGTTTGTGCTTTTTTAGTGTTGACATTAGCCAAAGCTGCTCAGAAAAACTGGACACGTTTCAGTACTGTGAGTATGCTTACCTACATCCTTGGTAGACCCTGCACACACACAGAGGTATATTCTACATTTGGGTAGGGTTGCAGAAGTACAGAGAACGTAAGTAGTATTGTGTGGATTTTATCTTGCTGGACTTACAGAGTTGCTGTGTACATGTTAGTTTATCAAGGCAAGTAGTCCATCTGTGTAACTCCCAATTGTGGACCTATCCACATGATAGCCAGAGAATAGCCTGTTATTTTTTGTCTGTGCACCACACAAGTCTTTTCAGCAATAGAGCAATGGCATTCTTACAGTTGATTGCTACCAGTACATGGCTACATCTATTTGTATTTCAGTGCTGTATTCCTACATAACGGTATGCTTCCTAACTCCTTCCAAAGCTATTTGCACAGTGTGTAACAGCAGAAAGGCTGATATGCCTCTGTGTTTCTGCCTCTGTCAGACCTCTCAACCACTCAGGCACATATTTGAACAGACTCAGGGAAAAGTAAAGAAACAGTCAGGGACAGTCAGGGACACCTTTAAAATATTAGTGCCATTAAGTTGAGACATTGAGAGAATCAGAGCATATGAATTAATACACCTTTTCTGAAGCAAAAGAAGTGTCTAACTCTTAATTGTCATTATTCATTAAGTGTAATTCACCACCTTTCTGGCCAAAGTCAGTAGTTTTCAGAGGGATTCAGAGGGACAGAGCTAAAATTTGTTTCAAAATCAGGGACATCTCTGAAAATTAGGGACAGTTGGGTGGTATGGCCTCTGCCCTAAACAGATATGCGCCAGTGTTTGTCCTGCTGTGATACTGTGTGGGGTTGTAAAGTGATGGTGTAACATTATTACCTGCTAGAATGGCTGCTTCTCTTATCACAGTCATGTAATGTAATCCCACAACAACTGTTGGTAAACATCCACAGAACAAGTTGTGTGGTATGGTATTCCTATTTTTTCTTTACATTCACTCATTCTGATGTATGATATATTTATTTAAGCACCAACTTGATGTATATCTACTGTGGCTTAGTGGTACTTCATGTTGTGTCGTGTTTACAAGGTCCGGGGTTCGTGACTGATAGAGGTGTTTTATTTTGCTCCTGAGCAGAACAAGGGCCCTCACATACAGAGTGACTAAGGCACTTGTAAGCAGTTGTAAGCGGGTTTGTGTGGGTTTGCGCGATGCTTAGCAATGCTTAGCTAAGCGCAAACAAGTGCAAGCCCGCTAACTACTGCTTAATAGTGCTTACTCCCGCTAACCCCCACGCTCATTTCTTTGAAAGAAAACAAAAATGGGGAGATAGGAAAGTGGTGAAAAAGGGGCACAAAGAGGGAAAGACAGTATGGAAAATTGCTCGGGATGTGCAGGACGGGTGTAGGGAAGGTCCATAGCTGCCCATTTCTTTAACAGCAACAGCTGTGCATATGGAATAAATTTGGAGGTAGATATGAAACATTCAACCCCTGAGAGAGGGGTGAGGACAACAAAGTATGTTGTAATGCCGATTAAATAACATTTTATGTGTCCAGTGGACATGTGTGCAAAATGAGCAGCTATGTAAAGGGAGTAATTTTTTTTTGGGAGCAGATTGCCCTTTTTTTGTTTTTCAGGTGAGAGTGGAATGTGGGGTAGGGGAAGTAGGTATATTTGGGGAGGTAGGTTGGGGAGGTAAACAGACAAGACAAACAAGATGCATACAGAGGTGGTACATGACACATGTGGTGGGTGAACACCTATGACGGGGAGGGATGTTTGGAAATCGCAAGCCCATGAGCCCCCAGATGGAAACAGTGGGACTGAGGTCCCCACCCATGGACAGTCACCACTGCACCTTCACTGCCCAGAGGGTGGCTGTGCTGGGGACTGTGTAGGATGGGCAGGCTGACCCGGGAGTTGCGCCACTTGTGCCTCAAACTGGCATAGAGGTTCTGCAACAGAACGTTCAATCTCTCTACGCACCACAGCCCATACCATTCGAAGGGTGATAGGTGGCCCTCCTCCGCCCATGCTTGCGGGGGGGGGCAGATCCCCATCCCCTGCAGTGCTTCCACCAGAAGGTGGCACTGGGCCAATGGAGGAGGAGGTCCCAGGCTGGGCACTGGAACTGCTGGTGCCAGGTGCCATGGCCAGCCGAGGTGGGACAGGTGGGTCCGCTGGGACCGGCCTTCCCATACGAATTATGTTTTGGAGAGTTTAATAAAGATATGGGTTAGTAACAGTCAACAGCATTCCCAATTAGTTATAACAGCATGCAGAAATATTCCCATTAACCCAACACACCAGATATTCAACAGTTGAAAAGCAAGCATAACACATGCATATATAGAACAATAGTGGACATTACAACAGCATGCAGGTTGAATTGATGGCAACAGACCACCAATATTGTGGTATTTTAACAGGGCACATGCATAGAAATAAATGCAAATATTTATAAACCAATAGGACATATGTCCCAACAAATGTTTTGAGATTAGACATACCGATTGAGGCGTGGAATCGCATTTTTTATGCGCATACAGTAGGGTGGAAAAAGATAGCTCAATTAACAACTTATATATCCTTCTAGTTTTCACTACATTCCTATTAACTGCAGTTATATGTCCCTTACATGTATTATTACACTACCCAAAGTCCTTATATTGTGCAATTGGATTTTGCTAGATCATTATATACATGAGCTGTATCTTACAAACTGTCCAAGATGCAGATATTACTGCTGCATATTTTGAGAGTTGCTCACACACACTACTGCTAAGATGGTACACTGACAGCTCTACTTTCATATAATATATAGATATGTTCAGGTGAAAGTATCAGTTATATGTTAACAGCTCCCTACATTTCTGGCAGCATACTGACATTCTGGGGAACACAATACCAAGCTACTCATGTGCCTGATTAACCTGTACATGCTGGGCATGAACCAACAGTTGAGGGCTGTAAATATGCATAAAAGCTAGTGGCACTCCCTTCATCCACGTTATATGGGACTACCAAAGTGTGGGTTAACACTGCTTAATACAACACTACTATTTGTAGAATGCAACAGTACAACAACATATCAAAGAAAATGACATAGACGCACTCCAGGAATTATACATTTATTAAAGGATTATTACACCTTTATTTATTGGGTTAAAACACTTTTTTGATGGCTCTCTCATTTATTTTATATAACAGTACATGCAGAATAATTACTAACCTGCCTGATGATGCAGCCTTTGCAGCCTATCTTCATGGGTTTGCTGATTAATAGCCCGGACACCTGCAGCTGTGAAGTAAATGCAGTGATATTGAGACATACCTATCCATAGTATAGACAAGCATAGCAATTCTTAACTACTTGATACAATGGCTACTTGCTCAGTACTGGGGCATTAGGCATCACACGGGATTTCTTGATCTACTGGTCCAGTTGATCCTCCTTATGTCGCTTCAGGTCAGAATAATGGTGCCTGACCTGCTCACCAGTCCGAGGAACACCAGTTGCACTGGTGAAATCACGAGCAAGACTGTTCCAGGCCTCCGTTTTATACTGGGTACCCTGGTATTGGCCTCGCAGGAGTCTTTCCTCATGATTGTGGACAAGGAGCCAAACCATTACTTTGGACTCCTCAATGCCCCAGCATTGTGCTCTAAATCGAATGCCTTCTCCAACACTGGCCATGCTGACAGCAGAAGGGAGCTACAACCAATTATAGCAAGTATTCCTGCCTGTGGAGCTTAAATATGCCTCATTTCCCACACTTATTTGTGATTGGCCAGTTTTGAAAAAACTCAGCTGTAGGCACACCTGCTTAGCTGATGTTGGGAATGTTTAAAATTGCTTTGATAGATACGTGTCTGTTGAAAGTGCATGGTTATGAAATGCTGTCATGGCTTAGTGGTTATGTACTGTGACTATAGTGCACAGTAGCCTGAGTTCGAGCCCTGTCACTGCTTTTTATTTTCCTGCTGGGCAGACCTGACTGGTTAAGGTACAGTAAAGGAGATGTGGCCATGGTTAGCCGACTCTGCTCAACTTTGCCAGACCGTGCCCAACGTTGCTCAATGTTGCCCGACATTGCGCTGGTTAGTGCAATGTGCAGCTACGCACAAATAAGTTGTGGTTGCGCTGGTTGGCGTGGTGCGCAGCTACGTGCAAAGACATTGCGCTAGTTAACGCAGTGTGCAGCTATGTGCAATTTAATTTAAATATGCTCAATACTGGTAAAATGTGCTTAGCAGTACTTTATACTGCTTACAATAAGGTATATATTGCTTAAAATAAGGTACTCATGCCTCAGAATGCATAACCATTTCACCTTCATATGTATATAATTCGTTCACTACTACATTTAACATTTCAATGCTTTTTACAAAACATATACATAAAAAATGTCAGAAAATATTTTTGTATACAGATTTCCAACAGAAAATGGAACATGCAGTAGTGGGACTTGATCCGGGAATGCCTCCTCTTTGTGCGAAGGCTCTAACCACTACGCTATCACTATTTTGCTTAATTTTCATATATTTTTCTTATTATCCTCTTCGGTGTCTAAGCTGCTAACTGTAGCTAAGCAATGGGTAAACCCGCGCAAACACGCGCAAATACAGGCAGCTATATCGGAAATAAAACAAAAAAAAAATATTTTAATTTTTAAATTTGTACATGGTTTAACATATGGGGGAGTGTAGTGTTACAATGTACACATGTGAGCGGACTCGCTCATGTAACTTGAAATTTCTCTAGTTTCTTCATTGCAGGGGCGTGGATTTCTGGACTGCTCGGCAGTCCGACACGCCCCCTACACTTGTCCATGCTCCATGTAAGCTTTAGAGTTGAGGCAGTGTGCCCTCATAAATATGCATGGTGCACTGCCGTCATACTCTTAGACTGGCGCTTCCATGTAAGACTAATCTAGTCTTACACGGAAGATTAGTAAATTCGGGGGTATGTCTTTTTAAGAGGTAATTAGTGACATAACGATTTGATTAATGAATAATGGAGTATATAAAAAGGCTGGGGAGTGTGACTGGGGTGTATTCTGATGAAGTTTCTTATTTACTGAAATGAAAGTGCTAAATAAATTCATTGTGGATTGTATTCTGGAACCTGTTTGTCTTCTTAATAGTTTGTGTGGAATTTTGAAATGTTTACCTTTAGTTGTTCTAAAAGGAATTATGTCCTTTAAAGTATGTTCTATTTCATTTTTATTATAACTTCTGGCTAAGAAATTGTGACTCGATTTTGTGAGTTCACTGCGGAAATTGCTGTCTTTCACATTCAACCCGGATGTTCTAATGCCCTGACCTTTAATAATATTCTGAAAAAATATGTTTGGGGTGCATACTCCTTTGATGTAATAAAGTATTATGGTAGCATGGCTTACAATATGTTGTTGTTTTAATATCACCTTCAACAGTCTTAACAACTAGGACATTCATGTATTCAATGTTGGTACATGAGCTCTTCGCTTCAAACTTTAAAACTGCAGTAGTATTTTGTAAATGGTGGATGAATTCATCTAGCTCTTTTATTGTACCTGTCCATATTAAAAAGATGTTGTCCACAAAATGGCAGTAAAATGAAACAAGTGAAATAAATCTGTCTGTATGAAATACTTTAATGGTTTTCCCATACCACCATCACTAAATTGGTGTAGCTATTGGCACATGATGTGCCCATGGCATTGTCCTCCCGCTACAAATATTTTCTGTTGAATATGAATGCATTGTAAGACAAAACAATATCAGTAAATATGCATAATAATTCTATAAACTTATCATAATCACCAGATGAACTCAAACACGAATTGATGACTTCTACACCCACATTGTTAGGGCTTATGGTAAACAAAGACTGAACAGCCATAGTTACGAACAAGAATTCTTTGTTGCTTTCCAATCCATGACATGAACAATGATGCAATAAGACTTATTTATATATATTTTAACATTAATCTAATACTTTTTTTTATTAATGTATGTAATATGGTATGAATAGATGGTTAGAAATACTGCAATTTCTAAGTTTATTTACTATGTCTTTTTAAGAGGTAATTAGTGACATAACGATTTGATTATTGAATAATGGAGTATATAAAAAGGCTGGCTAGTGTGTCTAGGGTGTATTCTGATGAAGTTTCTTATTTACTGAAATGAAAGTGCTAAATAAATTCATTGTGGATTGTATTCTGGAACCTGTTTGTCTTCTTAATAGTTTGTGTAGAATTTTGAAATGTTTACCTTTAGTTGTTCTAAAAGGAATTATGTCCTTTAAATATGTTCTATTTCATTTTTATTATCACCTCGGCTAAGAAATTGTGACTCAATTTTGTGAGTTCATTGTGGAAATTGCTGCCCTCCACATTCAACCTGGATGCTCTAATGCCCTGACCTTTAATAATATTCTGAAAAAATATGTTTGGGGTGCATAATCCTTTGATGTAATAAAGCATTACGGTAGCATGGCTTACAATATGTTGTTGTTTTAATATCGCCTTCAACAGTCTTAACAACCAGGATATTCAAGTATTCGATGTTGGTACATGAGCTCTTCACTTCAAACTTTAAAACTGCAGTAGTATTTTGTAAATGGTGGATTAATTCATTCAGTTTTTTTTATTGTACCTGTCCATATTAAAAATATGTTGTCCACAAAATGGCAGTAAAATGAAACAAGTGAAATAAATCTGTCTGTATAACATACTTTAATGGTTTTCCCATACCACCATCTCTAAACTGGTGTAGCTATTGGTACATGATGTGCCCATGGCAATGCCCTCTTGCTACAAATATTTTCCATGGAATATGAATGCATTGTAAGACAAAACAATATCAGTAAATATGCATAATAATTCTATAAATATATCATCATAATTACCAGATGAACTCAAACACGATTTGATGACTTCTACACCCACCTTGTTAGGGCTTATGGTAAACAAAGACCGAACAGCCATAGTTACTAACAAGAATTCGTTGTTGCTTTCCAATCCATGACATGAACAATGATGCAATAAGACTTATTTATATATATATTTTAACATTAATCTAATACTTTTTTATTAGGGCTTCAGTGTTTTGTAACTTAATGTATACAATATGGTATGAATAGATGATTAGAAATACTTACTGCAATTTCAAAGTTTTTTATTTACTGTGTCTTTTTAAGAGGTAATTAGTGACATAATGATTTGATTAATGAATAATGGAGTATATAAAAAGGCTGTCTAGTGTGACTGGGGTGTATTCTGATGACGTTTCTTGTTTACTGAAATGAAAGCGCTAAATATATTCATTGTGGATTGTATTCTGGAACCTGTATGTCTTCTTAATAGTTTGTGTACAATTTTGAAATGTTTACCTTTAACCGGGAAAAGCCGAAAGACACAAACAAACAAACCTTTAGTTGTTCTAAAAGGAATTATGTCCTTTAAAGTATGTTCTATTTCATTTTTATTATAACCTCTGGCTAAGAAATTGTGACTCAAGCTCGTGAGTTCATTGTGGAAATTGCTGTCCTCCACATTCAACCTGGATGCTCTAATGCCCTGACCTTTAATAATATTCTGAAAAAATATGTTTGGAGTGCATAATCCTTTGATGTAATAAAGTATTATGGTAGCATGGCTTACGATATGTTGTTCTTTTAATATCACCTTCAACAGTCTTAACTACTAGGACATCCAAGTATTCGATATTGGTACGTGAGCTCTTCACTTCAAACTTTAAAAATGCAGTAGTATTTTGTAAATGGTGGATGAATTCATCTAGTTCTTTTATTGTACCTGTCCATATTAAAAAGATGTTGTCCACAAAATGGCAGTAAAATGAAACAAGTAAAATAAATCTGTCTGTATGAAATACTTTAATGGTTTTCCCATACCACCATCACTAAATTGGTGTAGCTATTGGCACATGATGTGCCCATGGCAATGCCCTCCCGCTACTAATATTTTCTACTGAATATGAATGCATTGTAAGCCAAAACAATATCAGTAAATATACATAGTAATTCTATAAACTTATCATCATAATCATCAGATGAACTCAAACATGATTTGATGACTTCTACACCCACCTTGTTAGGGCTTATGGTAAACAAAGACAAAACAGCCATAGTTACTAACAAGAATTCATTGTTGCTTTCCAATCCACTCTTCCATACATAACAATCTTGCAAAAACTGTTAGATATCCTGCAGTATGTAAGGATTCTTATCAATAACTGGACAGAAGTGTTTCTTAATGTATATTGAGAAAGGTTCAGTCAAACAACTTGCTGCTGCTACAATCGGTCTTAACAGGGGATGGAGGAGATTCTTATGTATCTTGGGTATGCCTTGTATAATAGGTACCAATGGATTGTCAACTTTCAAATATTCAAAAATTTCTATAGTGATACCTCTTAAATATAATAATTTTCTAATACTTTATCGATCTTAACTTTCATATTATGTGTATTAAATCAATAGAAGAATATGTTGTTTTATCACTTAACATATCTTTCATTGTTTTGTTGTAATAAACAGCATCCATGATTACTGCAGGACCACCTTTATCAGCTTGTTTAATAGTAATAGTATAATCTTGCTTGTCTTTCTTGTCTGGTAATATTATAATATATCTTGTGAAGAAACTGAAAACCCTGTCATCTGTGTTACCATGTCTGGCAAGAGATTTTTGCATATTCTTATATTAACTTGTATTGTATGCCATCATGCGTAATTGTGAAAATGTCAATTAATTTTAAAATGTTGAGTATTTTCCTGTTTAAACAGAATGTTTAAAGAATCTGTCACTGTTTTGTTACATTTCTAATTGCACAAGTTTGAAAAGGACATTCCAAAGTACAAATTGTGGAGAAGGACATTCCAAAGTACAAACTGTGAAGAATCAGCTGAACAGTGAGTGGTGTCATTGGAATGTTCCTGGTTGCTAAAATATTATTTAAATAACTGACTGACAGAAAAATAATTGTTTAAACAGCTGACTGCTATATTTTGAAATTACACAGTTGACAGCAGTTTGTCAAGTACTCAACAGTCAGTGGACACCAAGAAAAGAGAACTCACCAAGAAAATTGTAAGCTTGCCTTGGCCTTCCTATTACATCTTAGTGTAGATCAGGGACAGTATTCTTTAGTTAGATCAGGAAAGCTTAGTTGTTAAGATAGACTTTTAATGGAACAATGGACTCCTGTCCTGCAGTTTGATTTTACATTTCTGGTGACTGAATTCTAGTGTTTACTGAGAATTATTGATTTACAATCTTGTAATAATTTTTCTTATTAAATATGTTTCATTACTTTACATTGCAGCTGGAAACCAGTGTTTTTCTTTAGAGATCAGAGAGTGCTTCTACTTGTTTGATACTCCTCAGGTCACCTCAAAGGCCTGGCTGTTCTGGTCATAGCTATAATTTATTTTGATAATTAATTTGCATAAATGGACATACCTTTAGAAGGGCATGAATATTCTATGATTGATGGCAGCATTACTGTATTATTTTGGTAAAGAGACACAGCTGGAAATCTGTGTCAGGCTTTCTCAGAAGTGTTTGGATGTGCGAGATTCAAATTTACTTTGAGTGTGAGTTTTTTTCAGAGGTCTTAAACTGGGACACCTGCTCTGAAGTGTGTAATAAGAAAATACATTTCAGTGGACAGAGGTATATAGTTCAGTCCCAGAAAATAGAGCAAGTTCCTGTTGTGCTCTTAGGGGATAATTGTGAAATATTACTTCTGTTTGAGTAACAGTCTCATATTGAGTCAGTAGTGAGGACTGAAGCTCCTTAGTTACTGACCCAGGATAGTGAGGGACATCATTTAATTGTTGGCAGTCCAGTGAGGTATTGGCCAGATGTCACATATCTTATCAGTCTTACCTTTGTTTAAGGCATCATATATTTCATTTGATCAAATTTTATTAAATTCTTCTAACTAATGGATGTGCAATAGGTGTAAACATGTTAGGTTTTTATAAGTATTGACAGTACCTGTATCCTTTGTTTGATGGCTCAGTTTTAACATGACATTCCTAAGAAACATTTTAAGTCAATAATAGTTTCCCTTACATCCTCAGACTGAGTGGGGATATACGAAAGTCCTTTTTCTAATGTTGAAACATCATCCAATGACAGAATTTTACTAAAAATATTCCAGACTAATGAGTCTCTATTGACCTCCACATTTTCTTGATGGTTTGTTACTGTCCTTTGTCTGTTGTAAATTTCCTTTTGACCCTTCCTCAACTCCGTAACCGACTGTGTTTCCTTGGGTCTCTCCAACTGACTGGTAATGGTAGCTCCACAAAAACATGTACCATCGATGTATTACTTCTGTTGGAAATAGTTTTTCTTCTTACATCAGGGTGGGATTTGTTGTGCTGGATAAGTTTATTTCTAATGTTATCTCATTTGCCTTCTACACCTTGTGGGCCACTATCAAAACATTGGGCTCTATATGCTAATTAATAGAACGAGCACCAGTATTGCTTGGATCTGATTCAGTGGAATTAGGATGTAGAGAGGAAACCTTAATAGAAGAATCATTACTTGTAGTATCACAAATCTGTCTACTATTATTCTTAACATTACAGTCTGAAATATTTGCATTTTCATTTAAAATATTGTTTGAATGCTATACAGTATTAATCGTAGTTCAACTTTATATAACAATAAAACAGAGGAAGGTTTACATGTATAATTATTATTATTAAGTGCACACTTAGGTATTCTTTGAAGAGATATTTGTCATTGCTGGTACTTAGCATCATGGATCTTCTATAGCTGTGAGAATGACCTCACAACAGAGGTGGTGTTTAAACCTTTAAACTTAATTTGATATCAACAAATTTAAATAAATAAATAAAATAAATAAATAAATATCTAAATTTTCATTTATTCTATTTTTATTTTACATTTGTTGACCGGGTATAGTCCGACTGGGCTGCAAATAGCACTTTTTCAGTGGAGGCCCGGGGAGAAAAGCTCCACAGAACATTATACAATGCAGTAAAAAAAATTCATAATATAATACAGTAAAACAATTATAGAGGAATAATAATCAAAATAGGATGACATAGATATTTTAGCTGGTATTTGCAACATTACACAGTTATCAAGAATTTGCAAGTAAATTAGTAATGCAGTAATTGTGAGAAAAAGACATTCTTATAGCTGTATTTCTTCAATGCAGACATAGGTTACTTTCAGATGATGATTTAAAGGAGGTATGTAGGGAGACAGGTTATGCTGAAGAATAGAAAGTCAGAGTTAGAAACATACAGGTAGCCAGGCCAGGAGGAATGGAAGTATTGACAACAGTTAGAGAGTAGAAGTTAAAAGTAAGGAGAAATGTTCAAATAGTGAGGGGGGGACAGTTTATGGTGGACGAGTACAGTGGCAGGACCAGAGGGTTTTAAGTGTTCCCTGGCAGCAGCTTTGAAATGTTTAGCTTGATTTAATAATCTAATTTGACGTGGAAGCGTATTCCATGCAATGGTAGGATGGTCGCTATATAGGGTGCTTCCCATTCTTGTCCTGGGTTTATAGATAAGTAGTAAGTCTTGGTCAGAGCTGCAGAGTGATCTAGTTGGAGAACAGTAGGATATAAGGGAGGATACGTTAGGGCAACTGAGAGGTTGATGTATTATAGAGTATAAAATCTGAAGCTGAGAGAGAACAGAAGCAGGTTGGGTAGTTCCAGCCAGTTTAAGTGTTTAAGAGAGACACAGTGATGAGTTTTATAAGTATGTTGAGCAGAGAATCTGGTTACTTTATTGTAGGTTGAGCTAAGTTTAGCTAGGAGTGTGGCATTAAGGTTTGTGAGTATTTGAGAACCATACAGTAGACTGGGTAGGAGATAGGTATGAGATAGGGTTACTTTAGCTTTGGTAGTGAGATACTTTCTATTTCTATATAGGAGGCCTAGTTTCTGATGGGTCTTCCTGATGAAGTTGTTAATGTGCAAGTCCAATTTAAGTTGATCATCTATAGTGACACCTAAGAGTTTGGAGCTAGATTCAGGTACTACTGAAGTGTTGTTGAGAGACAGTATAGTAAAGGTAGATTTAAGATGGGTAAGAGTTTTTAGGAGAAAGAGTAGGAGTTTAGTTTTTTGGGGATTTAGGATTAGCTGGTTGTTGGTGAGCCAGCTTTCTACTGATATAAAGGCAGCTTGAGTAGTAGTAGTAATGAGACCACAGGGAGAGTCAGAGATAGTAATCACAGAAGAATCATCTGCATATTGAACAACAGATGACTGTGGGTAAGAGGTGTAGAGTAGATTGGTGAAGATATTATACAGCAGTGGACCCAATATGGATCCTTGGGGAATGTGCATTTTTACGGGGAGGGAAGGGGAGAGTGCAGAGGGCCACTTCACTGATTGTAATCGATCAGAGAGATAGCTGGAAAATCAAGCGACAGTAGCAGAGAAGTCAAGATTAGACAATTTAATAAGAAGAAGACAGTGTGAGACAGTATCAAAGGTTTAGAAAGGTCTACAAATAAACAGGAGATAAATTTGTTGTTATCCTGGGCCAAGGAAATAGTGTTGGTAAAGGAGATTAGGGCAGTACTAGTACTGTGTTTTGGGCAGAATGTGTATAAATCTGTATATATGTGTATAAATGCGTATATATTTCATTTAGTTGCTTGTCCAATTGTTCCTAAAACATTTTGAATATTTTTACGTAATTTAATTATACATAATTTTATGACTGAACACAGTAATGCTTTGCTTCTCATGTAAGTGTAATAGTATTACATAGCTTCACGTAAGCACAGTGATTTATGTGCTTAGGTCATTCGGCACATCTGACAACTTAAAAATGTTGTCGGAAGTGTATTTTATTTTCATCATTACCTTATGACAACATGGATTGTTTAAGGTTGTAATACTCATGACAATTTAAGATCCAATATTTAAGGTTTATAATGTGAGTATTAGTTTAACAGTTAAAGATAAAATGTATAATTTACATGGGATAATATAGATGTCGATCGTTTTTACATTGTCACTACTGACTGTATACATTTGACAAAAACTGCATTTGTTATAATATGCATAGTTTCAATATTATGAATTTTCATATGTGAAAACAAGACAGATTCTTAAAGAATATGTTTTTTAGATTCGGAAGAAGTGGGTGGGTGATGTTGAAGCATCAAGAATTGATTTACTGTTTGCTGCCTTTTATTGGTTGAGATGTTTGAATGAACATATCTAATTAGTTCACAATTTTTTAAATGATATTTGGTCTGAAGAAGCACTCACCAAAATATTAAATGTTTTATACAGTTATTCTGACTGTTTCGGTTTGCTTGTTTGTTTTGTGTTTTTATCGTTTATTTGTTCATAAGTGAGCCTTTAATCCTTGCTGATGATGTTTTTCTGTTTATTTGGTACTTACTTATTTTACATCAGCCTTGGAGTATGGCCGAGGCAATCTTGTACCCTGCATTATTGGAAATACTGCATATGCGCAAGTCAAATGGTACATGGGTTACTCACTCTAATGGCCTTAACCTGGTATGTGACATTAATAGAACCTGCTGGAGGGACCAATTTGTCTCCCAGAGGTTACCACACCTCTGGAACAGACTACTGCTTCATGTCAAGCAGAGCACACTGGCCCTCTTCAAATGCAATACGGACGACTGGATGGGTAATCGTAAGTTCAGCCCAGGGGTTCAAACTATGTCCCTCTTGGACAGGGGTGATAGGTGTTGATTGTGGAACTTGGCTATGCTTGTAAAGGTGCTAGGGTCATTAGCCTAGTAACCTCCTATGATCCTATCATAAAATTCTGTCTTTGGATACTCTTTCAATATTAGAAAAAGGACTTTTGTATATCCCATCTCAATCTGTGGATGTAACAGAAACTATTACTGACTTAAAGTGTTTCTTAGGAATGTCATGTTAAAACTGAACCATCAAACACAGGATACAGGTACTGCCAATACTTATAAAAAAACTAGTATGTTTACACCTGTTGCACATCTATTAGTAGAAGCATTTAATAAAATTTGTTCAAATGAAATACAGGATGCCTTAAACAAAGGCAAGACTGATGAGACAGATAATAAGACAAGACAAACAAGCTTTGGAAAACATACAGAGTGCTCTAACTAAAAGAGGTGGTGGTGTAGCTTTAGTCTACTCCAATCACTTATCTATCTCTCCATACCCCAACCATATCCCCTCCTTCTTAAATGCTGAACTTGTCATCGGCCTACTAAAACTTAACACCCACAAAAGCATCTGTATCATCTCCCTCTACATTCCTCCTGGCAACAACATCAACACCCTAGAAGACATTCTCTCCTGGACCTCCTCCAACATCAGACTAGAAACCTTCATTCTAGGAGATGTAAATATTGACTGGGGAAAAATCAATAACCCCAATCCTACATTAACAATTAACCTATTTACCTTTACTCAACTCACCACCTCCATCACTAGACCTAACAAAACACACACCCCTGGCTCCATACTCGACTGGATCCTAGTAACTTATCCCAATAAAACCATCAATTCAGGAGTCATTCCTGACTCTCTAGGAGACCATCTCCCTGCCTTCACCATTCAAGCTACTCCCACCTCCTCTCACTTCCATAAATATATCTCTACTCGCAACCTTTCTAACTTTAACCCCAACACTTTCATTGATTCTCTCAAACTAATCAACTGGAACCCCCTAAAAATTCTACCACTAGACTCAGCCATCGACTACTTTAACTCAACATTCCTAACAATCCTTAACTCCCAAGCCCCAATAAGAAATAAACGGGTCAAAACTAAAACCTCAAGCTGGCTCACCAAAGATACAAAAAACACCATGCTACAAAGAGATAAAACCTGGAAAACCTACCTCCGTAACAATCAACCTGAGACTTTATTAAAATATAAACAGTTGAGAAACCTAGCCAAAAAACTTGTCCTAAGGGATAAAAAATCATACCACCTAAAACTACAAGAAAATTATGCAAAAAATCCCAAACACTTCTGGAACTCTATTAATTCCCTCTTAAGGCCTGGAACAAAAAACAATCCCTGTCCTGATACTAGCAAATCTGACTCAGAAATTGCCACACAATTCAATTCCTTCTTTACCTCTTCAATAGCTGAGCTCACTAAGACATTCACCAACAATAATCCTCCTCCCCTCTCTGCCCAATCCTCCCCTCTTTCCCCTCCCTACCCTAAATTTGAACTTAAACCGGTCTCCATCAACCAAATAAAAAAACTCCTCTTTCAACTAAAGCCCTGCTCTAACGCCCCTGATAGCATTCCCTCCTCCTTCCTAAAAATAGCATCAGATGCTATTGCTCTGCCTATCAGCATCCTGATCAATACATCCATACTCAAGTCCTATGTTCCCAAACTTTGGCATACTGCTTATATTTTCCCTCTCCACAAGGGTGGCAAAAATAACATTGTATCTAACTTTCGGCCCATAGCCATCCTCTACCCTATCTCCAAAATTCTTGAAAAATGCATCCATCTACAGCTTTTACCATTCCTTACCAAACATCAACTACTTTCCCCCACCCAGCATGGTTTCCGCCCTGGACATAGTACTAACTCTGCCCTGCTCTTCTTCTTATATTTCGTCAATTCAGCCCATGAC
This sequence comes from Protopterus annectens, assembly GCF_019279795.1. Taxonomy (NCBI): domain Eukaryota; kingdom Metazoa; phylum Chordata; order Ceratodontiformes; family Protopteridae; genus Protopterus; species Protopterus annectens. The sequence continues at coordinate 631,803,656 of NC_056726.1, read as the reverse complement.
TCTGGAACTTTAGTATCTTCTGTCCTGCTAGACCTTTCTAAAGCCTTTGATACCATCTCCCATACCCACCTCCTAAACCATCTCTCTAAACTTAACCTTTCCCAAGCAACCATTTCTTGGTTCATTAGCTATCTTTCTAACAGGTCCCAAGCCGTGAAATGGGGCCAAGCCACTTCCTCTTTCTTCCCTACTCCCACTGGTGTACCCCAAGGTTCCATACTTGGTCCTCTGCTATTCAACATCTTTATTAATGACTTCCATAAAGCCATTCCCAACTCCAAAATTGTTCAATACGCTGATGATTCCACTTTGATTTGTAGTGCCCCCAACCTAGCTGAGTTCCAATCTCTAACCCAAAATGCCTTTTCTACCACTGAAGATTGGATGCTCCAAAACCACCTCTCTCTTAATGCCAACAAAACCAAGATCCTTATATTCTCCCCCTCCAAATCTTCCCCTCTAGATGAAAACTCCCTTCACATCACTAGTCGTAATAACTCACAAATAGAGATCGTACACTCTGCCAAACTTCTTGGTGTCACCATAGACAGTCAGCTAAAATTTAACTCCCACATTCAGCAGAATATCAAAAAAACACACATAAAACTTGGCCTACTTTACAGAAATCACCACTTCCTCTCTCCTTCCTCTAAGCTAACTCTTGCCACTACCCGTCTTCTTCCCTCTCTCATGTATGGCTTTCCCTTGCTCACTAACTTATCCTCCTCACTTACCTCCAAACTAGAGATATGTTACAACAAAATTTCTAGATTTGCCACAGGCGTCAAATCCTCCTCACACCATTGCAATTCCCTTCATTCCCTTAACTGGCTTGAACTGCCCAACCTACTTGACTTTCACTAACTAACCACAGCACACAAATTAGTATTCCAACCCTCAAACTGCCCTGCACTATCCAACATACTGCAACCATATTCCCCTCCCAGACCTCTTAGATCCTCTCACCAAAACCTGCTGACCATTCATAAATCCAAGCGCTCAGCTGGACAGCTACTCTTATCATGTACCCTAGCAAAAAAATGGAACTCTCTTCCCTCCAGCCTACGGACCTGCAATAACCTCAGTAGCTTCAAATCTCAACTTCATTCCTACTACTTACTTAACAGGAAATGCAACTGCTCTCTTCCTCCTTTGCCTCTCAAACCCTCCTCTCTCCTTACCCCTGGCTAACCTCTCCTTACTTCTCAACCTCTCCTCTCCTAACCCACTCTTAATTATTAATTTGTTTCTTATAACAAATTACTTCCGCCAACTTCTATACTATATACTCTCTTCTTCTGAACTATTTGTTCATTCTGCTGTTTGTTTATCACATTGACATTGAATTAAACTGTTTGTGTCTTTTGTTTCATCTTTTTATTATGTACTATGTATTTTTTATACTACGTATGTTTTACTTTGATTTCAAAATTTATCTAATTAGATTTGTGGAGCTTTTCTCCCCGGGCCTCCACTGAAAACGGGCTCCCTGAGCCCAGTGGACCTCCCCGGTTATCAAACTGGAAATAAATAAATAAATCAATAAATAAATAAATTATACTATTACTATTAAACAAGCTGATAAAGGTGGTCCTACAGTAATCATGGATACTGTTTATTACAACAACAAAACAATGGAAGATACGTTAAGTGATAAAACAACATATTCTTCTATTTATTTAATTGATATATATAACATGAAGGTTAAGATAGATAAGTTATTGGATGAATTATTATATTTAAGAGATATCACTATAGAAATTCATGAATATCTGAAAGTTGCCTATCCACTGGTACCTATTCCATAAGTCATACATAAGCTACATAAGAATCCCCTACATCCCCCTTTAAGACTGACTGGAGCAGGAGGAGGTTTGTTGACTGAACCTTTCTCAATATACATGGAGAAACACCTCTGTCCAGTTATTACTAAGAATCCTTACATATTGAAGAATGCTGTCACTCTTCTACTTTGGACACGACAGAAGAGTCTTCGTGGGTTCTGTTTCAGCAGCTTTATTTTATACAACCACATCACAACAGAAGTTTACTGACTTTAACTTAAGTAACCACGTATATACAAACTTACTGCTGTATTCATGCATGCTTACTCTCTGGCTGCATTTTCAAAATGGCACTAGGAATGGCACGTGCTTGATATTTATATATGCACTCTCAGTCTTTGATGTGTTACTTAGAGATACAGCACACAGCACATGCTCTCTGATCTACATCCTCCCGCTTGAAAAAACAAGACATGCAAGGTTATGGATATTCTGATATGCAGATATCACAGACAATTATCAGTCATGCATTAATACAAGATGTAATACATATATACACAGTTACGTCCATGTTGCTACGTATTTCAAACTGGGCTTAGATACTCATCCATAATATGTGCTATAAAATTGGGAATTGGGATTAACTACTGGAGCTGTCTCTGAAAAATGTTCGATCTGTGATTTACTTGGAACATTTTCAGGGACGGAATCAGAGGTAGGAACACCCACTGGGATGTAAACAATAGTTTTCTCTCTCTGAGATTTAGAGTCTAAGTCACTCTAACAATGCTGTGATGATGATGATTCTGGTACAGGTAACAGATGTTTACGGTTTTGCCTGTACTGCTTACCTTCCGTGTCTATAAGGTAGGATCTCAATTCAGGACATTTGCCAATAACTTGCTCTAAGCGGTCAAAACCTTTTTCTATTTGAAGTCTGACCATTTCTCCTTCCCTTAATGGAGAAAGAAGTTTGGTCGACTTGTCGTACAATGACTTCTGGATTGAATGTTTCTTAAATAATTGAGCCTTGATGGTCTTATTATACCTGGCTTTAGGCTTTTGTAGATTGGTAGGAATAAGTAGCGTAGTTCTGGTTTGCCTGAAAAGAAATCGTTAAGCTGGAGACCCAAGAACATCATCATGAGGTACGTTCCTAAGATTAAGAAGATTTAAGAAAATTTTTGAATTGTCATGTCTTGACCTTTCAAGTAGCTGTTTTGCACTCTGCAAAGCTCCCTCAGGCAGGCCATTCAACTGAGGATACTCAGGACTGCTGGTAATGTGTAAAAAGTTCCATTCTCTTGCAAATTTCTTAAACAACTGGCTAGTAAATTGATTACCATTGTCAGAAATAACTTTGTATGGACTACCATGGACTGAGAAATGATGTTTCAGCTTGATGATAACAGTAGTAGATATTAGATTAGGTAGTAGATCATTCTCACACCAATTCGAATAAGAGTCTACCAATACCAAGTAGTGTTGATTGCTCCACTCAAAGATATCAGTGGCTACTGTCGACCAAGGTAGTTCAGGAACTGGATATAGCTGAAGCAGTTCTCTTTGCAGGTGTGGTCTAGTACTACTGCATACTGAACAAGAAAAGGAAAGTACTTTATCAATGTCTTTCAGTAATGAAGGCCAAAATACTAATTCTCTCGCTCGCCTCTTGGTAGATGCAGATCTTTGGTGACCAAGATGCAAAATCTGGATGTACTCATGTCAGAAAAATATGTATTAATGTATGTGTTTAGTGCTTATTAGAAGCTAAAAGGGTTAACACATTTCATTCTATTTTATGTACAGCTTAGTTTTGTATGAAACTAAGAGATGCTTTCTGAAACTGCAAGATGCTCTCTGGCCTAGTATTTGCTAGCACAGCAAAATTCATGTTTATGCCTTTTGGAAATTTACTGAGAAGCAGGTGATTATCTGCTAGGTCAGGAAAATAATGAATAGAACAATACTGTTTTCTATAATGTTATTGAACTTGAACAATCAGCTCTGTTCGTGTTATGAGAACATGCACAACTGCAGAAAAAGATATATACAGTTGAGCAAAGACTGCTTGAAGAAATGAACTATAATCTGTACTTGCTTTGTGCTCGAACTAGCCATAGTACCTTGAATGGTAACATCACATAGTGAGAAGTTGTACCTAACCGGTGGTCTCCAAGGTCATGTTGTTTTTCTTAGGAAGTTTTTCATAAACTTGATAGTGTCATCAGAATATCATGGACAAACAGCTGCTATGAAATAATATTGTAAGAACTTGTGATTTGTTACATCAGCTTAGTAGGCAATGTCTTGTAAGAAATGTATAAGAATGGCTACACTTCCTGATTCTAGTCAGACAAACTCTGTATTAGCACGTTTTTGACTCCTTGCTGCAAGAATTAAAGTGCCTTAACCTGAACCTGCTGTGTATTGATCTTTTTGAAGTTGTTTTTTCCTTTGACAGATTGGTCCTTCGGACCGGAAACTCTCACTTCGCCTCAGGTCAGATGGGCCAGGTGGCATGAAACCGTACAGAGAAGAAACCACATCGGTTCTTCTGCTCTGAAAGACCTCCGACTGAATTGTCATTCAAAAGAGGCCAGCCACTGCTCTGATCTGCGACTGGAGGATGAGTTAACAGGTTTTCCTAGAACCAGACGACCAATCACGGAGGCTCAGGTAGGGAGGAATTTACCTTTTTTTATCTGTTTTAGATCAGGGACTTGATTTGTATCATCTGTCAGGAGATTTATTTGTGTACAAGTCAGGGACAGGAAGATTGCAATCTTGTCATAGATCAGGGAAACAGAATAGGTAGGCAGTTATTCTAGATAAACTGTGAAAAAGAGAAATCGTGGTACCACGTAAAAATAAGAAGGGTTACATAACATTTTAACAGTTAGAACGATATGGGAAATAAGTGCACAAAAAGATCCCAAGAAACGCCGTTAACTGAAGATGCAAAATATATGCAATTACAGCGTGCCGACAATGTTAGGTAATATACAAAATGGGTTAATAAATATGAATTTGATGGCAAATTAGAAAAATCCTCACTTATTAAACTTGTCAAACAGCTTAAAACTGACGCAAAAGGTCATGTAAAAAAGCAACGTCAATTAGGCATTCCTCAGGCACACAGGTGGATTGAGGAAGCAAACCGCAGGGAACAAAAGAGTAATAATTCAAAAGCAATGTTTCTAGATAAAGAGGACAATAATTTGGTAAGAGCATCAGCCCCTCCGCTTCCCTTACCAGAATATGAAGCTAGTGGACAAGCTGGTCCACCTCCGCTATACCCGTCTGTCTCCGCGAAGCCAAGACCATTTGTCAGAGATCCCGTCGAGACTAGGTCTCGAACACGTAACTTAAGAGGGGATATTGAGTTATATCAAATGAACAAAAATTCACGAGCTATGAGTGAAGATGAGATATGTCCGCTCATAGAAATACCAAATCCTCAGGCAGGACAGGAAGGGCAGGACCCAACTCTCCTGGTATATAGACCATGGACACCGGAAGACATCCGGAAAGCCACAGAGGGAATTCCCCATCCAAAAGTTAATTTTAGAAAATTCCTAGAAGACTTACAGGGCATGAGGTTAAGTTATCATTTAAATAGAGAAGAAGTAGAAAAAGTAGTTAGATAAATCGTAGGTCCAGATTGGTACATGATCAGTGGCAACTGGAATCCCTGTGACGCAGAGCTGGATAACAGAGTAAAAGGTCTTACAAACTGAATCTCTGAGAAATGGAAGCCTAGGGCAGACTGGACTTGCATTAATCAATGCATCCAACAAGAAGGTGAAACTGTTGACAGATATTATGCTAGATTATTAGAGTGTTTTAATAACCATTGTGGAATGCAGATACCTGAAGACCAAACACATGATTCCCTGTATGAGCAGCAGCTAAAGAATGCATTTTTAAAAGGCAGTATTTTGCCTATAAGCAGCTTTATTACAAAGCACATGGTAGACCATCAAACAAGTAGATTACAGTCACTACTTGAATATACTAGACATGCCGAAAGGCATTTTAACAGTAAAAAGAAAAAGAAAGCCCAAGTATTTTCTGTAGAAGATGGAGCAGAAGTTTATGTAGTACAGTCCGGGAAAAAGGGCAAGAAAAATGCCCAGGGAAACAAACAATCTGATAACTGATCAGAGGAGTTTGAAGAGAGAAAGAAAAGGAATGAATGTTTTAAGTGCGGAAAAAAGGGACATTTAGCAAGGGACTGCGAGCAAAACAAGAAGGTAGCCATGGAAGATAAAGAGGGTGAGGACTGACTATATGATAGTCAAGAATCACTAGAAGGGAATAACCAAGAAAAGACAAATGGAAGTGTGATAGAGGGAGTAAAGGATGTGACAGAGTAAAGGATGTGACAAAAGAAATAGAGGAAGTGCAAGAAATCACAGATAGTGAAGAAAGTGAAATTTTAGACTTAGCATTATTGGGCCTAGAGCTCTACTTAGTAGATACGAAACCGGAAGTTACACTTCTGGTTAGAGGGAAGGGAAGTTAAATTTCTGTGTGACTCAGGGGCATCGTGGACCCTGATACATCCTTCCAAACTACCAGAAAATTCAGAATCACTCGATTACATATTAGTGAAAGCAGCTAATGGACAGCTGTATCGGCAGCCACTCTCCCATAACGTAGCAATAACTGACCCTGTTTCAGGGATGACCCAGAAAAGTAAAATTGTTGTTTCTGCAAAATGCCCAGTAAACCTTTTGGGCAGAGATCTTATGCAGATGTTTGGCATAGCAGTAGTTCCAACTATGCAGGGTATGGAAGCACAGCGACAAATGGATACTTTTGTAGTGCGACCAGAGGGCGAAACATTTTATTGGCACAGCCAGGACTTGGTCACGACTGGTCCAGAGGCAATAACCGAAGAGCTGATGAAAGTAGCCATCAGTAGGTTCCCCTCCTCTGACACTGATAAACAGCATTTGTTGCACTGTACTCTGTATTACTGTAGCACACCAGGACCTGATAAGGAATATGAGCAAGAACTGTTTAGAAACCATGCAAACAGATTAGTGTTACGTAATCTATACTGGGACACAGAAGAGAACAGTGTAGTTAGCTGTTCATTGCCCCAGAAATTCTTTGCACTTTATAAATCTAATCAATTACCACATGTTAGTTTGACTAAGGACAAGAATGTAAAATGGGCAGACCTAGGAGAAAAAGTCACAAAGTGGGAAAAACAGACGGAGTTAGAACTGTCAGAACAGGGAGTACAGAAGCACAAGTTAAACTGGATAACACAGACACACCCAGCTGTACACTTGCAGTCTAGCAAGGACAGCTGATTAGTACTCTTACTAGAAGAGGAAGAGAATGCCTTACGGAGCATACCAGAAACTCTCTGGTCAACAGGGAAATCAGATGTAGGACTCATTCGTACAGCAGGACCAGTTACTATCACGCCAAAATCAGCATTTAGACAACAGAAGAGACAGTATCCCTTAAGGAAAGATGCAGAAGTAGGAATCAAACCTATAATAGCAGCTTTACTTAAGGAAGGAGTACTGGTAGAATCTCCCGATTCACCATGTAACACACCCTTATTTCCTGTCAGGAAAGCAAACGGAGAATGGCGTATGGTCCAAGATTTACAAGCTGTAAATGATGCAGTAATACCTAGAGCACCTATGGTGCCAGATCCACACAACCTATTTAATGATTTGAAGCCTCAACAGAAGTATTTTTCTGTGGTAGATATTAGCAATGCGTTCTCTTCGATACCGATACACACTGACAGCCAGCACTGGTTTGCATTCACATTTCAGGGGAAAAGGTATACATACACGCGACTGCCACAGGGATATTGTGAAAGTCCAACAATATTCTCACAAGAGATGGCAAGCAACTTGGCGGGATTTACCCCACCAAGAGGCAGTCAGATTTTACTTTATGTAGACGACATCCTGCTAGCAGCCCACCACCCAGCAAGAATGCATAGAAGATACCATAGCATTATTACATTTTTTAGCCATCCAAGGACATAAAGTAAACAAGAACAAGTTGCAGCTTTGGAAAAAGCAGGTTAAATACCTAGGATATGTAATATCCAAAGAAGGCAGAACATTAGATGAAGATAGGAAAATAGCAATTGTACAAGCACCCAAACTGACTACCAAGAAGGAAATGATGTCCTTCCTGGGTACGACTAATTTCTGTCGGAGTTGGATTCCAAACTATGCCTTGGAGTCTGCCCCACTGACTAACTTGATATACAAGAAGCCTATGGAAGCACAAGATTTAATACAATGGACACCAGAAGCAGAATCAGCTTTCTGCAAACTAAAACAATTGATAGCATCCTCATTAGTTTTAGGATTACCAAACTATCATAAACGCTTTTTCCAAACTGTAGATTGTAAGCAAGGTTATATGACATCAGTGTTACAGCAACGTGGGGACAAACAAAGCCCCATTGCTTACTATTCATCACAGCTGGACCCAGTGGTGCGATCCCTGCCCCACTGTGTACAAGCAGTAGTCACAGCTGCAATGGCAGTACAGGCTTCAGCCTCAGTAGTGTTGTTCCACCCTCTCACATTGAGAGTGCCCCATGCATTCGCGATTATTTTACTGCAAGAAAAAGTAGCATATCTTTCTCCTGCTAGACATCTTTCCTGTATGACTATACTGTTGAGCCAACTTCATATGACAACTGAACGATGTACAACTTTGAATCCGTCTACCTTGCTCCCAACCCCTGCGGATGGCACACCACACAGCTGCCTGCAGGAGATTGAGCAAAAGACACTGCCTAGAAAAGATCTAATGGATGTTCCCTTGGATGATGCTGAGGTGACATATTACGTGGATGGCTCATGCAGAAGGGGTCCTACAGGGCAGAACCTAGTAGGGTATGCAGTAGTTTCTGATACTGAGATTTTAGAAGCAAAGTCTTTACCACACAACTTATCTGCACAAGCAGCAGAACTGATTGCCATAACAAGGGCATGTACCTTGGCAAAGGGTAAATGTGTAAACATTTTTACTGATAGCCAGTACGCTTTTTCTACTGTACATGTTTTTGCGCAACAGTAGAAGAATAGAGGAATGATAACATCTACTGGCAAACCGATTAATCATGTGCAGTTTATTTTAGATTTGTTAGAATCTATTCAGTTACCTCAGAAAGTAGCTATTTGTAAATGCGTAGCTCATACCAAGCAACAGGATAGGATTTCAAAAGGTAATGCGAGAGCTGATACAGCTGCAAAGCAGGCAGCTTCAGCTTCAGAAATATTTCTTTTCAGTGAGGAATTACAACTTTCTGAGATTTTAGATTTAGAAATGTTGAAAACAATGCAGACACGTACTACGAAAGTAGAAAAACAGAAATGGATAAAACGAGGAGCAATTCTTGAAAAAGGGCTGTACATCTCCAAAGAAGGAAAAACGATTTTGCCGTCTAATTTGTTTAGATATGCAGCTTTGTTGAGCCATGGGCAGTGCCATGTCTCAACAGGGGGGATGGTACAGTTAGTGAATCGAGTGTTCACAACATATGGATTTATAAACTACATTAAAAATTTTTGTGTGGCATGTCATGTTTGTAATAAGCATCATGCACAAGGGGCATTGAAGCCTAAGCCAGGGAGTTTCCCTGCACCACCATACCCGTTCCATACTATCTGTATGGATTTCATAGAACTGAACAAATGCGAAAATAAGAAGTATTGTCTTGTCATTATAGATATGTTTTCCAAATGGGTGGAAGCTTTTCTGACCAGAAATCCAGATGCAGCTACTGTTGCAAAAATTCTTGTTAGGGAAATTATTCCTAGATTTGGCATTCAGGAAAAGATCTACAGTGACAATGGCACACACTTTGTAAATCAAACTATACAACAGTTGAGCCGATATTTTGGAATTTCTTTGAAAAACCATTGTGCATATCATCCACAATCTGCAGGACTAGTAGAGAGGCATAATGTAGTTTTAAAAAGTAAACTTAGGAAGTTAATTAGTGAGACACAAAAAAATTGGGTGTACTGCCTGCCTCTGGCACTGTTGAGCATGAGAACTGTTTCAAATGCAAAGGGGTTAACTCCTTTTGAAAAATTATTTGGGAGGGCATATTATATACCACAGTGGAAACCTCTCATGCCTGCAGACCAGGAGGCCGACAGTTCACTCGCAGAATATATGAGACGACTTCTAAGTAATACACAACTTTTTCAGTTAAATTTTGTTTCAGATAAAGAACAAACCAGACCATCGGAAACAGCAGTAGTCCCAGGCACATGGGTCTGGGTGAAGACCATTAAGAAGAAGAATTGGACGTCACCGAAGTGGGAAGGGCCATACCAAGTGCTACTGTCAACAGCCACTGCAGTCAAGATCGCAGAGCGGGCGTCCTGGATTCATCTGACACACTGTAAACTGGTTAAAAACTTTGAACTGGACAAAAAACTTGTTACTGTTACACAACAAGAACAAAATGACCAGATATGGAGCAAATAGGAATGCAGAACAACCTCAGAAGTATTGCATGATCATTACTATATTGATAACAACAATCTTTTTGCTGTGGCCTTTCCTTTTTCCAGCCACACGAGCTGAACTGAATAAACGTGATGCGTTACTCATAGACTGGCATCCAAACTTTAACACTTACCAAGCGATCAAACATGTGTATGCTGAGACTTTTAATGTTTCAAATTGTTGGGTTTGTACAGCTATACCAACAGCATACGGGGGATTATTAATGACTGCTGTCCCCCTAGGGGTCAATGAGACCTGGGAAAATTTTATTTTTGATACTACGACTGTAAAATCACAAGACAAAATAGCATTGTACCTGCCTGTTACACAAAAGGGAATTGTGTGTTTTTACAAAAATGATACTGTTCAGGTGGGTTGGAGCAATTGTAATGTGACTGTTCCTTACAAATGTTATACCAAAGCTAATAATGCAGGTTCTATTTGTGATACAAACTATGACTCATTTCTTGAATCAATGCACAAAACAGTTAATGAAGTACAACATAATCCTGTTCTTTTTAAGCAACTATCTATCATTGATAGAAAAATGTTTCATGCAGGGCAAGTATATATTAATACTAAAGTAGAGGATTGGTATTTTGTGTGGGGGGAAAAAAGCATACAAATGCTTACCTGAGAATTGGTCCGGCAGTTGTTTTTTGGGTTACCTGGTTCCGGCCATACGACACACTGCAGTTTTGCCTCAAGAAAGAATTCGAAATGTCAGAGAGGTCACCAAGAAACCTGGAAATCCAATCAAGAAACCTGAGAATCCAGTGGGACGAATCGAAGCAGGCTGGAGAAACCATAACTCCATAAAAAACAAAGATAAACTGACACACATGGACTTGAGTGACACTATTATATAGTGGGCAGGTATAGCTCCTGCATATGGTGCAGTAAAATCAATTTGGGAGCTGAGAAAACTGTCCAAACTTCTCAAAGTAATGAGCAATGCAACTTTTTCTGCTCTCGAATTAATAACTGATGAACTGAACGCTATGAGAACTGTGGTGCTTCAAAACAGCATGGCTCTCGACTTCACCCTAGCGGCAAAAGGCGGTACTTGCGCTTTAATAAAAGAGAAGTGCTGTTCCTATATTCCTGACAACCAGCATGAGAGAGACAACCACCTTGAGGTAATTCAGCAAGTGTCGGCCATGACCAAACAAGGCCCAAACCCACTGACGGATTTTTTCCAGAATTTGTTTTGGGGTGGGGTACCATCCTAATGAACATCCTGATTGCTATTTGTGTGGTATTACTCCTATTTAGGAGTATGTGTCAGTTGTGGTATTCCCTGAATGAAAAGATTAATTAAAGATTTTATAGACATGTCAGTTTCTGAGACTTTGTATCAAAGTACCGAATTTGAAGAACTGTTGAAAAATGAAACACTTTCATAAGTTTAAACTGAATGACTCTCTTAACTGCAAATTCTGAAAGGAAGAGGTTAGGAGAAGAAGCAAACTGTTTATGCTTTTGAAAATAGAATAAAAAGTATTAACAGGGGGGAAATGTCAGAAAAATATGTATTAATGTATGTGTTTAGTGCTTATTAGAAGCTAAAAGGGTTAACACATTTCATTCTATTTTATGTACAGCTTAGTTTTGTATGAAACTAAAAGATGCTTTCTGAAACTGCAAGATGCTCTCTGACCTAGTATTTGCTAGCACAGCAAAATTCATATTTATGCCTGTTGGAAATTTACTGAGAAGCAGGTGATTATCTGCTAGGTCAGGAAAATAATGTTTTCTATAACGTTATTGAACTTGAACAATCAGCTCTGTTCGTGTTATGAGAACATGGACAGCTGCAGAAAAAGATAGATACAGTTGAACAAAGACTGCTTGAAGAAATGAACTATAATCTGTACTTGCTTTGTGCTTGAATTAGCCATAGTACCTTGAATGGTAACATCACATAGTGAGAAGTTGTATCTAACCGGTGGTCTCCAAGGCCACATTGTTTTTCTTAGGAAGTTTTTCATAAACCTGATAGTGTCAGCAGAAAATCATGGACAAACAGCTGCTATGAAATAATATTGTAAGAACTTGTGATTTGTTACGTCAGCTTAGTAGGCAATGTCTTGTAAGAAATGTATAAGAATGGCTACACTTCCTAATTCTAGTCAGACAAACTCTGTATTAGCACGTTTTTGTCTCCTTGCTGCAAGAATTAAAGTGCCTTAACCTGAACCTGCCATGTATTGATCTTTTTGAAGTAGTTTTTTCCTTTGACAACTCATGTTTTAAGGAAGCAGGAACAACAATTTTAGGACCTTTGAAAATAATGCTATCTTCCATCAACATTTCATCTCTGTAGGGAAAATAGTTTTGCACTTCTTGTGGTACACTAGATTGCTTTGCTGGCCACCCAACATTAAAGTAGTGATTGAGCTTTTGCAAAATCATATCAGTCTTAGTGTGATTTCTCAACTCATCAAGCCTAGTGGTAGAAAAATTACACACTGCCATCACATCAAAGTCAAAGTTCTCTGTGTCAAGCTGTTCCATTGTATTCCTGGGCGATCTGGATAAGGTATCAGCCAGACAGAGTAGTTTACTGTTTGTACAGACCATGCGGAAGTTTTACTTTTGCAATTTGAACATCATGCTCTGTAACCTTGCTGGAGCTAAATGCATAGTCTTCTTTAGAATAGTAACTAGAGATTGCTGATCAGTCTCAATCTGAATAGCTTGACCATAAATATAATCATGAAACTTGGAACATGCAAATACTATTGCCAAAAGTTCTTTCTCAATTTGAGCATAATGTATTTCAATTTAAGTAAGTGTTCTAGATGCATAGGCTACTGTCTGCCCTCTTGAAATACAACTGTGCCTAGACCAAATTTTGAAGCATCACAGGAAAGAGTAACTGGTTTGTTCACATCATAGTATCTTATGTAGGTGGGGTGGAAAATTTCTGCTTGAGGTTATCAAACACCTTCTGGTGCTGTTCTAACCATGACCATGCAACATTTATGCATGTTAGCTCTCTTAAAGGTACTGTCAACTCATTGAAGTCTTGTATAAACTTGCCTAAATAGTTGACCATGCCTAAAAAATGCTGTAGAGCTTGAACATTGTTTGGTGCTGATTGGTCGGGAATGGACTCAAACTGGTACTAGTAAATAAATGACCTATATATGTAACTTCTGTGAGTCTGAATTTGCAGTTCAGAGGATTCAGCTTCAAGTTCACTTCACATGCTCTGTCTAGGACTTTCTTTACATTTCTGTCATGCTCTGCTTCACCATTGCCTCCAACCAATAAATCATCTACTATAATGGCACAAAGATAACCCGAAAAAATTTGCACGATTGCATGCTGGAAGACTTCACTTGCAGAATTTATTCCAAATGGCATCCTCAGAAATCTGTATCTGCCAAAGTTCCAAAAGTGGTTAGAAACGAGGATCTGCAATCATGCATCACTTGCCATGAGCTCTTTGCATCCAAAACAGAAAAAACAGTGGTATTTGATATTAGAGCTGTGACTTCTTTGACTGCATGCATTGGATGATATGGTCTTTCCAGTGCTTTGTTCAAATCTCTTGGGTCAATGCATATTCTAATTTCATCTGAGCCTTTTTTGTGGGCTGCTACCATAGACAATTCAGTTGGTTCTGTAACTGGACAAATTACACCTTGCTGCACCATTTTATCCATCTGATCCTTAACTTTGTCTTGCATAGCTATCGGAATTCTTCTTGCTGGTCTGACTACTGCAGTGACCTCTGGGTCTAACTTCATGGAATACACTACTGGAAGTTTGCTCAACCTATCAGCATATTCTGAGAAAATGGCTTCTGAAAAATTAGAACTAGGAGATGTACTTCTGTGATAAACTTATTTGGTAAAAGAAAGCAGATTCATTCTCAAACTGTCTTTGAGACCCCAGACTGTACTGGTCTTCAGACTACATAAAATAACAAGTTGTAACAGTTCTTGGCCAAATAACATGAAAGCATCACTGAGCCTTCGGTTTGAATCTCTTCACCTCCATAAGCAATACGTTTTGCACTACTGGCCACACTGAGTTGCTTATTAGTTCTCACTTTAGCAAATGTGTCTGCTGATATAACATTACACTTTGAACTAGTGTCTACCTTAAGCTGTGTGCGTTTATCATTGATCCGGACTGTAGAGAACACTTTGCTTTTTGTCCTGCATCAATTCTTTCACCAATTACTGACACACCATCCACACAGAAAGCAGACTGCTGCATCTCAACTTGACCAACCTGCTTTTTTGTGTGACCTTTCTTTACTACTGCATGAGATTTACCTGATTTGCAAACATTTTGGAAGTGATTCCATTTTTTACACTTGTGACATTGCTGACCAACTGCTAAGCATTTCCCTCTTTTAGACTCATGATTTGCACCACAATTGCAACAGTTAACAATAAAGCTAGACTTCAGTTTTGCTGATTCATGCTTGTACTGTACTGAGCATGTGCCTTAAACTGAACTGGTCTTACAACTTGCTGGAATACCACATAGTTTTCCTGATGAGGCAGCAGGGGTTGTGGCTGCAATGTGCTTAGTAGGCCTATTTCTGTTTGCACGTGCTACGTGCTGTCTACATTTTCTCTACAGCCTGCTGAAACCATGCTCTTGTCACTTGCAAACATACTTGTGTGTTTTTCTGTCACTTCATGGATTTGGAAAATCTCTATGGCTTTACTCAATGTTAAATCACTGTCACACTGCAAGATCTTTCTCACAACAGCACTATTAATACCACAAATAAGCCCGTCCTTTATCAACTCATCTTTTACGTCACCAAACTGAGACATTTTAGCCTTGTTTCTCAGATCAGTAATATAAGCTGGAAAAGTTTCCCCTGGTTTCTGATCTCTCATGTAAAACAAATGCTTCTCTAATGTAATATTTGTCTGGGGGCTGCACATTTCTCTGAACTTGTGCTTCAAACACTTGGGGGTCTTCCCTTGACTCAGTCTGTACAATACTACAATGGTTTTCACCTTCTCCCTCATACACTGCTGGTGCATACACAAATGAACGCTCTCTTTCTATGGCCTCAGACCCAACTAAATTTTGCAAAATGAATGCCTTGGTGCGTGCATATTTATTTGAATAAGCTGCTTGTATAAAAATATTGTACTCCAATTCTCTGCAATATTCTGATCAAATACAAGTGGTAAGGGCTTTTGAAATCCTTCTGCCATATCAACACATGCTAGTGAAGGGTTTTGCAAATAAACAAAGAAATACACATACACATTTGCCAGAAATGTATGTTAGTACTTGTAACTTTGCCCAATAGCACAATGAGCCTCTGTATAACTGCACTTTGCAAAATAAGTATCTCCTGGTCACTGTAATATTCTTGAAATTTCTGCATTGTGCAAAATCACCTCTTAGTGTAAGAAACACATCAAATAACTACACGATGCAAGCCTCTGTATAACTGGACTTTGCAAAATAAGTTTCTAGGGCAGCGTTAATACTTTTGAACTTATTGTATTGCTGAAGTCATTTATCATAATTTTAAGAAGCACTTCAAATAACTGTACAATGTGAATGAACTGGACAGGAGAAGCTCAGAGTCAATAACATTTTGAAGCAATGGCACTTTGTGAATAAACAGTACAGAACACCCTGAAACTTCCCCAAAATGGCGGTACCTTTCTAGCCAATTCTCTACAGTGCAAGAAACATTCTGTAATGACAGCACTTTGCAGACATACACACCCAACATGAGAACTTTTCGAAATGGCTACATTTTGACTGCACTTTACAAAATAGTTGTACTTTGCACACAAATAACTTTGAAATATATGCATAGTAATAAGCACACACTGTAATCACTTTTACACATCTTGAGATACTTTGAAGAACTTTAGTTATGCCCTTGATACAATACGAAGTCGTAGCTATGCCAAAACACAGTATTTTGCTAAAAAACATGCAGTCGCCTTGCTTTATTTACACTTAATGTGTCTGTTTTTGCCCTCATTATATTCATTTTGGCTGTTTAGTCTCTCTTCATACCCGTTGTACTTCTCTTGTGCTCACTTTACTGTAAACATGCCTGTTTTTGCCTTTAAACATACTTGTTTTGCTTTTAAACACACTCATTTTATCAAACACCTTTCCTTTAAACATTTGCCTTAGTTACTAAGCCTTTTATGCGACTGCTTGTTTAATAATGCATTTTGTGGCCTTGTACTGCCCCGTTTTGTTCTTTTTATGAAACAAGTAGTTTGTGTGCATTCTTGTTATCTTTGGTTCTTTTCTGGCTCTTTTTCGTGCTCGTTTCTCTTAATTTACCTTCACTGTCATCTCTGCACCTCATGGCTCCAAATCTTATTCTCTTCGATCCCGGTTCTGACACCATGTCTCTCTCCAACTTTGGACACATACTTGACCGGAAAAATGGGGATGGGGTATATGTGTTGATGAAATAAATGAGAAAAAATATACATGTGAAGGGTTTAGTATAATTAATTTTAGTAAAGTTAAACTTGTTAAGGAACATTTTAGTCTCTTATCTAAAGGCTTAAAAATTATACCTCAAAAGAAAGGTAACCTTACAAAAACTATAATGGAGTTAAGAATATTTACTAGGAAAGTCAACCTTGGTTTGATGTTTCCATCAAAAAGTAATGACGATGATAGTAAATCGAGGCATAAAATCACTTACAACCCACCCCTACATCCTCAACTAAAGAACTTTGAAAAAATCGTTGAGAAGGAAGTACGGAGAGAATTCTCCAATGTTAAATATAAGTCTAATTTAACTAATAAGGAGAAGAAGGTCTTAGCTGAGTTGCAAGAGAATCTTGAAGTCCGAATGATGAAACCTGACAAAGGGGGTGGGATTGTGCTGATGGATACTATCATTTATGAAGGCAAAATGAATGAAATTTTAAGGGATACCAATAAATACTCCAGTGTATCTGTAAATTAAATTATTTCCTATAGAAAAATTGATGCAGTTTTGGAAGACATATTAATGGAAGACTTAAATGATCCCAAAACATTTGCATTTTTAAAAGTTGACAACCCTACAATACCATCTATATTTGGTATACAGAAAACTCACAAGGATGAGAGGGATCCTCCCTTAAGACCGATAGTCTCAGCTGAGGGATCCAAAACATTCCCCTTAGCAAAATATGTGGACAGCAAATTGAAAAAAATATGGTTGAAAAGAAAGGCAATACTGAAAGATTCCTGGGAACTTCTGAGGGAATTTAAGCATGAATTATATGGAGAAGATTTAACCTTTGTTACAGTGGATGTGATTGACTTATTCTCCAGCATACCATACACTGAAGGTATGAGTATGCTTGAAGAGATAATATTTGAAGACACTGAATTAAATCAGAAGGAGAAATTGGTATGTACTGGATTGATGGAATTAGTATTGAAGTACAATTTCATCTTTTTTAAAGGGGAATTTTACCAGCAGATCCAGGGCGTTGCGATGGGAGCAGCCTGTGCTCCCACCTATGCCAACCTTGTTCTAGCTAAATGGGAAGAGAAAAATGTTTTGGGATCCCAATATGCGGTGTGCTGGGCATTTTATAGGAGATTTTTAGATGATATAGTAATTTTATAGGTTCATAGGTTGGTACTGAGCTATCTGCCCGAAGGCATATATTAGCCCAGCCACGTTGTGCGGTATTCACCGCCCCTTTAGTAGTTCCCTAGACCCTTGTACTAGCAGCTAGTACCCTTGGCCCCTATCTAGTAGTGCTGTTGGTGTGATCCCCGGTGTGAACTTTCTGTTACCCATCCACTCATCAAGGTTCCTCTTGAAGAGTGATCGTGAGGGGCTCTGTCTTATGTAGATCGGGACCCTGTTCCATAGTAACGGAAGTCTCTGCGAAGGGAATCTATCCCTCCAGCATGTTCTATTCATTGTTGTGTTGAGGTTTGTATCCCTAGAGCGTGTAGCTCAAGTAGATTTGGTTTTGCTAAGATGGAGCATGTTCAACAATTCTGGGTTGGACATGGCTCTGTACGTTAGACAGAGATCGCCTCTGAGAAAGCGGTATGCAACGGAGAACAGTCTTAGCATTTTCAATCGTGCTGCATAGGGCAACTGTTTGAGGCCAGTAATTCTCTTGGTTAGGTACCTCTGTGGTCTCTCCAGCTGCTGGAGATGTCTAGCCAGGTACATTCCAATTGGTGTATTGTACTCAATAATGGGTCTGATGAGGGAAGAGTAGAGGGGCACCATTACATCCTTAGATCTTGATGCGAACCCTTTCATGATCAGATGGGTCACTTAGAAGGATTTTCTAACCACTTTGGCAACATGGTTATCAAAGGAAAGCTGGCTATATACTTGGGTCCCTAGATCCCTTATTTCTTCTTCAGATTTCAGGGGATTACCTTCTATGTTATAGTTTGCGGGTACTCTGTTTTTCCAAAGGGGATTACTATGCATTTTTTTTGCATTTAGCCTGAGACCATGGCTATGACACCATGCATCAGTCTCATTTAGGCCCTTCTGGAGGATCTCCATGTCGGCCGGAGATTCTATTATAGCACCCAGTTTGCAGTCGTCCGCAAACTTAGTCAGCCACAGCCCTTTCATGCTTGCCTGTACTTCTGAGAAGTATATGCCAAACAGGAGGGGCCCCAGGACAGAGCCCTGAGGCACACCACTCATTACTGGTCTGGATTCGAACATAGATCCCGCTACTCTTATTTTATGGGATCTGCCTGAGAGCCAGTTTGCGATCCATCTTGTGACGTAAGGGTTTATGCCCAGGCTGGTGAGCTTATCAATAATACCCGAATGGGGAATGGTGTCAAACGCTTTAGCAAGGTCAAGGTAAGCCGTGTGTACCTCCTTTTCCTTATCTATAGCCTGAGTAACTGTCTCAAAGAAATCCACCAGGTTCAGGAGGCATGATCTGCCCTTGACGAAGCCAAACTGTGTGGGGTCCAGCGACTGGAGGTTCCCAATCTCTCCATTTATGAGTTCCATAATGATTCACTCCATAGCCTTACAGATCAGACTGGTCAGGCCAGGGTCAATTGTGGCCCCACCCTTGTGTAGCGGGACCACCGTTGCCGTGCGCCATTCTCTGGGCACATATCCTGTGGAGAGGCTGAGACTGAACAGGGTATTAAGATGCGGGGTTAATTCCTTTGAGCTCACAGATAACACAGCCTGGGACACCATCTGGTCCCATGGAGGCAGTGTTTTTAGTTTTAGATAGAGCCTTGTTAACCAACGTATCAGTAATAATTGGACTTACACAATCCCCTGGAATGGTAATAGGCCCTGTAGGTGGTAAGGGGGGGGGGGGGGAATTTGCACTGAACCTGTCAGCACTGAACCTGTCAGCCAAGATGTTGGCAATGTCAGAAGGGTCAGTGTATTTTGTTCCATTTTGTACTAGCTCAGAACAGACCTGAGCGTTGCCATTTAGGTTTTTGACGTAGCCATAGAAGGCCTTATGGTTATCCTTGGCATCCTTGGCAACTTTCTTTTCAAAATTAGCTTTAGTTGACTTGATGAGGGCCCTCAATTTCTTACTAATGCTGATCAGGGATGATTTTTCTACTTGAGATTTGGCCTTTTTTTGTATGTCTCCTCCTTTTATTGTAAAGTTTGCTTATGGCCGGGGTCCACCAGACTGGTTTCTTTTTGCTTGAGGAAGGAGTCTTGGTTTTATTTGGGATAGCATGGTCCATGCAATCCTGAAGATGCATATAGAGTGCCTTGGTGTAGGATTCCGCATCCTGGATATCATTATCCTTCTGCAAGGGAATAGTGAAGCTTTCCACTTTGGATGCAAGTAGTTTGAAGTTTGCTTTGGAAAGGTTTTTGACTATGTTTTTTTGACTGGGGGAGGTGGAGGGGTGAGGATGTCCAGGGTTATCAGTTTGTGGTCGGATCTGACCAAGGAGGGAATGATAACGGGTGTGGTACAGTGGGCGCCCATACTTGTGATGATTAAATCCAATATGCTGTCCCCTCTAGTGGGGGAACATACTAGTTGTTCAAGGGCATTTGAATTTATAAATTCTATGAATCGCTGAGCATAGGAGTTGGAACATTGGTAGTTCGCCCAGTCTATACCAGGGTAGTTGAAATCACCCAAGATTATGGTGTTGGGTAGGACCTTTATATTTTCCAATGTCTCAAGGAATGCAGAGTGAGCATCTTGGGACATGGTGGGCGATTTATAACTAGCTATGACTTGAAATGTGGTTTTGCCTGCTGATAGTTGTGCATGGATGATCTCTGGGGCATCATGCTGCGCTACTAACCTGGAGATATGGGTATCCTTGATGAATATGGATACACCTCCGACCTTTGTACTGCGATCCGGTAACTCAGGCCGGAAGGTATGACATGAATTGTAACCTGGCAGTGCTGGGGTGCTCTCTTGAGCCTTGAACCAGGTTTCCGTCACTGCACAAACATTGACTTTCTCCATGCTGAGGAGAGCCTCGAGTGTGTGCATTTTGAGGTTGAGACTTCTGGCGTTGAGTAGCATTACCCTTAGTTTTTGATTACCTGTGCTGGTTACAGTGGTTGGTTTGTCCTTTGAGCCTTGCCTAAAAAAGGCACTATGGGGACGGCAAGAGCCTTAGCCAGTATTCGAAAACCTAGGTGTGACAGGTGCAACCCATCTCTGGCAAAACAGTGAGGCTTGTCTATCATGTCATCCCAGGCATACAGACACTGGATCCCCTTAGAATGACACCAGAAGCTTAGCCAATTGTTGAAACTGATCATTTTGTCTTTGTATTGTGGTATCATTCTAGGTGAAGGCTTTATGCTACTCAAGGTCAGGTCATACCAGCTTGGGCTACATGATCAGAGAGCTCCTCAATGTCTCTTTTCATGTAGTCCAGGGAGGTACATCTTAGATCATTCACACCAACATGTACAATGACAGCATCATACTTGTACTTCTTCTGGAGTGACTTAAGTGCTTGTGTTATGTGGCGGATCCGAGCACCCGACAGGCAGCTGACAGTAACCTTCTCCTTGTTCAGCCTGGTGATTGGAACATCCGTGTGCCTTACTATAGAGTCTCCTATTACTAGTGTGTTAGGTATGGTATTTTGCCTTAAGGGCTGTTGTGAGGCACACTGCTGAGGTGAATTATGTGTTTTCTGGCTTGTGTTTGGGGGTGCAGATTGCTTGCTTGTCTGCTTTGGAGGGCATTGTTTCTTTTTCAGATTGGTACCTAGTGCTTCAGAATATGTTTTTGTGTATTTATGCGTATGTTTTGCCGGTGCTTGTTTTGTAGATCATGTGTGACAGGTGGTGTGATGCAAGTGTGTCCCTTATCCTCTTGACTGTCTGTTACAGTCATGGGTTGAGAGCGCTTAGCCTCCAGTCTGGCTGTGTATTTGCATCTCTCACAAGTGTTTGTGTCTAGAGGTAAGAGGAGAGGGTTGTCTGTATACATGAGGCAGTTGTGACATTGCCTCAGGATGCCCAATTCCATCAGATGAACTGGAGAGTACACCTGAAGCTGAACTCTGGACATGCTTTGAAGAGTAAATTGAACTTAAGTCCTGTGGATGATCAAGGGTCTTATGCTATATTATAATAGTGCTATCTAGGAAATTTGGAGAATAATAGTGCTGTCTAGGAGATTAGGACAAGTGCTGATTTCTGTTTTGCAAGTGCTGCAATAAGAGCAGCTGATCTGAAGCACCTGATTTGAGGTTTGCCTAGTTCTAAGGGAAAATTTACAGCGCAGACTTTGTGGGGCCGGGAATAGTATACCCCAACTAACCGGCGCTGCCCGATGCTGCTCTGTGCGCAAGACCGCACAAAAAGAGAGTTGCAGGGTTTTTCCTCTAGATAAGTGAGGTAAGTGAGTACAACAGCTGTTTTTCTCTAAGCAAGTGAGAAAAGTAAGTACAAAAACTGTTTTCCTCTAGGTAATGAGGAAGATAGAGTGCTATGGTAATTAGTAGCTTATTTAGTGCTTACAAGTTCTGAACAAGTGCTGAGCATGAACAAGCAAATTTAAGTGCTAAAACTAAGAATCTGTACCTGCACTAGATGAGTTACAGGACAGAAACAAGTGCAAATACAGGCTTTCAAATCAGAAAGTTGAGAGAGATGGAAGAGATCGCCCAAACGGCTAATGGATTGAGACTATGCACAATTTGGAAGAATTCATGTATTACATAAACAACACTACTATTTTTTTAAGATTTACCCACAAATGCTCCAGAGAGAAACTTGAATACCTTGACATAGAAATATATAAGAGCTAGGGCAGATTTGATTCAAGGGTCTATAGAAAGCCTACATTCTGCAATTCTTTTCTACACTATAATAGTGCCCACCTGCCCCATTATAAAAGGACTATAGTAAAAGGCCAGTACACATGAGGAAGAAGAATGACCTCCTCAGAAATGGATTTTCAGTATGAAAGTGAATTATTACAACTATTTTTTCTGAATAGGGGGTATCCCACTGAGTTGATAAGAGAGGTAAAGGCAGAAATAAATTTAAGCCCATACTAGGAGAGAATACTAATAAAGTTGATACATGCACGGTTACTTCTGAGCAAAACTTTGGAAAAGCATTAGTACTGGATTTTAATGCCTTCTGCGGTTTAGCTAGAAAGGTTGTAAAAACTGAATTGGAAAGGTTTGTTAATTTTACTGACCTGGAAGGAGTATCTAGGTAACCCCTCAAAATTGTATATAAAAATTGCTTAACTTAAAGACTATTTTAGAAAATGTCTGGAAAAGGAAGGGAATAGAAGAAGAAGATGAGATACCTATAAATGTGGTCACTGCTCTCCATGTGGAAATATAGCAAATACTGATCAGGTATTTATAGAAAGTAGGGACAAATTGACTGAGGGAAAAGACTACTTTAATTGTAAAACATCTGGAATAGTGTACCTGGCTATCTGTGTGGAATGTAGATCCTTCTGTATACGAAAAACTGAGTGTAAGTTAAGGAGAAGGATCTACGAGCATAAATATGATATACAAAACAAACAAATTTCTTTTTTTTTGTGGTGGAGCAAATAAAAAAGGAAGCAAGGGGTGGATTGTGGGAAGAAAAAATTGAATATAAGGAATTGTGGTGGCAAATCACTTTAGATACTGGGACGCCCCCTGGTTTAAATGATAATGTTTCCACTGCCCCACTACTTAAAATCAGATTTTTTAAATTATGAATAGCCAAAGGAAAGGTTTCCTATTTATGTGCATTCCCACAAAAGGTCACTAGAGGGAGCATTTGACAAAGAAATACTAATAAGTTCACATAACATTTTAAATGCAAGCTTTTAAATTTTATGTGTCTTTTAAAATTGTATTGTGTGATGTTGAATATTTAGTTGTATTTATTAATTTTTTATTGATATGCAGCTTTATTAACATTTGAAATGAAAATGTTCAAGTCTTTTAAGTGTGTTTTTAACATTTTATTTTACAAATGGCAATGCATGGGTTTTAAGCTTTTTTATCACATTTATTTATTTACTGTTGCTGATTGGATAGTTTAAATATTAACTGATATAAATATGTGTAGTTTGGTAAGAGTCTGCATCTGATGAAGTCTGTTTTAACTAAACAAAAACGCTGAGTTGGTGAAGGGCGTTTATGTGCCTTTATGTGCTTTGATTTTAAACCTTGGAACCTGCTTGTATGAATTAAACTTGGATTTTTGCATCCAAGAACAACTGACTGCTGTATTTTCCTGTCAAGGGTACTTGTTTGGAGATTTGGGGAATATTAACTGCGATGATAAAATAAGTGATATGTGAATATCCAACTTTTTATAAGAACAAGAAATCTATAAAAAATGCTTAGTCAGCATACAGAACATCCATATCAAGATACAAGTTTAATGCCAAAAATTACCAGTCTGGGGAATGTAATTATTGCCAATTTATAGACGGCAGTGGTCAATTCTTATACCCAGTCACAGGAAGATGTTATAAATTTCATGCTGTAACATATTATAACTCCTTTAATGTCATTTATTTGGCATACTTCAGCATACGTAGATCATTCTATGTTGGTAAAACTAACAGGTGTTTTAGGGATAGAATCCAGGAACATAGTATTTGGAACATCTAATAGTACCAATGCCTTGGGCAAGCATGTGATGATGATAACTTCATATGAACATAATTTCAGATTTTTGGGAATAGAAACTATATTCATTAGTCAGAGATTAGGTGATATTTGTAATAACACTGAACTGAATGAGACCAAGTTGCAAGCACATGGGGTTAAGGGCCTCAATTAATCTATCCCAATAAAATCTATATTAAAAGGGAGAAGGTTAAGTAAATAATCTTTATCCAACTTCCTTATAGGGCTTCCTGTAGTATAATACACCTTTTGTGAGTACATTATATATACCATCCCCGGGATTCATGAAGGTTGCGCCAGGTGCAGGCGTAGCATCGGCGTTCTAACACCAAATATGTCCACCGAGCGATTCAGGTACGAGCTGTTTCTACATGCACTACCAGCGTATGCTACGCCCGCACAACTCCTGAGCCTTGTATGCTAATTACCCCATGTGCAGCAGTGTAGCATGCAAATGAAGGTATGCAGTGATTCAGAAAGTGGTGCAGGTGTAGTGTAAGCAAGCTGAAATGTAAACCGTAGAAAATGGTTTACACTTTTGCAAACATAAAATCGGAGCCATGACAGCCGACCAAACACATGTATTATAATGTTAATATATGCCAATGGCTAAATATATAGCCATTAGCATAAAAAAATGTACAAAATATAAAATTAACATTTAATATATATATATATATATATATATATATATATATATATATATATATATATATATAGTCGCACTATCGTGACGTGGAAGCGCAGGGCAGCGGTGCGCAAAGGGGATCGCAAGGAATATATGAAAATCTAGAATAAAACCGCAATGACACACATAACACGATTCCCCCATAATAGTCAATGGCAGGCATGCTACACCATACTCATGGCGCAAGGGTTGCTAAAGGGCAGTGACAGTGTTATGCGCAGTAGCTAGGAATTAGTAGGCAATGCCATGCAAATGAGAGGAGTAATGGTGAATTGCAGATTTCCCGCTGGTGTAAGGATGCACATCACAGGGTAGCGTTATAACACCAAGGTGAGCCCTTGAGATAAAGATGACATCAAGAGAGGGGTGTGTTGCCATTGCTGTAAGCACAATGGAGCATTGCTAAACCGGTCTGCCCCTAGCTAAGCAAAGCTGCAGAATAGGGGTGTGTCGAATTGCCCATAGCTATGCTTAGCTGAGAGTACACAAGGTAACCGAGTATGCATGTGAACGGAGATGAAAAAGCGCGTAAACCCGGTAAACGGGTATGCGTGTCGCGCACTGCAGCTGAAACAGAAAGGATATACGAAAGAAATAGGGAAATGCTGCAGCAGTGAAACTGGAGTACAAATGACTAATTAACACCTAGGAGCCTACAGTGGGCCATTGACAACAGCTAACAAGGCTGCAAGCAGCTACATGTAGAACAGGGAAGGGGAGGGGCTGTACTGTAAAGAAAACAGCAAAGTGTCAAAGCAGAACAAAGGCGATATGCAGTTTATCAGCTACAAGGCACATTTCACCATGACTGGGTAGGGAAAGTACAAAACAAGGAAGACGGCAGGTGGATGCATGCCTGATAATGGGAGGGGATCCAGGTCTAAAACTGAATTAAAGGGCAACAGATTAATCAAGGCAGGCAAGTAGATCTCCACAGTAAAGGCCCCACACTTGCAGTACTCATTGCAAAACCCATAATTAAGACACGCAGCAGCTGGAATAATTCATACACACCCACTTACATCAGCAGCATCCATAGCACAATATTATAAAGTGTGAAAGCACCTCACACACATTTGTGTATTCCCATACACTCTGCACCAGTGATGTATACAGACGGGGAACTTTTATTATGTACATGTTAGGGGCTGCCATAGCTTTGATCCACCAGGATGGGTAGGAGACTGAAGGTGGTGTGGAGGATGATGCACACGACCACCACAGGCAACAGAGGAGGAGGAGAGTGTTAAGACCCAGGCTAACCTACCAGGGGCTACATGATCTGGAGATAGTAGAGCGTTACAGGGTGGATGGGGACACCCTACAGAAACTTGTGGAGCTGTGCTGGCCACGCCTCAGAACCAGAACAAACAGAGGGGAACCCATCACAGTGGATACGAAGGTATGTGTAAGCCTGAGAATACTAGCTACAGGTACCTTTCAAAGACCAACTGGGGATATCATGGGTATCTCACAGGCATCAGCATCCACGGTACTACATCAGTTCCTGGATGCCCTGTTACCACATGCCGATGAGTACATATACTTCCCCCAAACGCAGGAGGAGTTGTCCAGCAATATGCATCTTTTCCACCATGTGGCAGAATTCCCGGAGATACTGGGTGCAATAGACTGCATGCACATACACATCAAGTCATCACCTGGTGAGCAGGGAAGGCACTACATAAACTGCAAGGGATACCCCTCCATCAACTGCCAGGTCATGTACAATGCCCAGGGCATTATCATGGACGTGTGTGCTGGCAGCCCTGGAAGCTATCACGACTCCCACATCTGGCATGCCTCACAGCTGTATTGGTTATTTGCCAGGGGGGACATCCCAAATGGCCACCTGGTGGGGGATGCTGGCTATGCACTGGAACCGTGGATGATCACTCCCATCAGAAATGCACACACACACATGCAGGAACGCCATAATGAGGCACAAGCACAAACCAGAATCATCATAGAGCGTGTGTTTGGGATGCTGAAATCACGGTTCCGTTGCTTGGACATATCTGGTGGAGCCTTGCAGTACTCTCCAGGCACATGTGCCTACATCTTCATTGTGTGTGCCATGCTACACAATATGGTCCTGCAGAAAAAGCTGCAGCAGGGACAGGATGGTGAAGGCTCTCACAGCCCACCCCCATTGCCAAGGGCCCCACAGACACAGAGGTACTCAGACCACGAACACACTTAGCCAGCCCCAGCAGGCAGACGGAGGCGTGCCCAGTATGCCCATGCCTTGGCAAGGAGGGAACATATAGCACACACACTGACAGTGTAGGCACCTAGGGACTGACACCTTTCCCCACCTGCACACACAGTAAAAATGGATGGCACACACACAGGACTACCTGTAAAATGTCATGTATAGGCAGTCTACTGTGTGCATCCAACATAGGCAGCCCTCAACTATTGCACACACAACAGCCATTGGCACAAGGTAAGTCAACACCTGAACAGTAATTTAAGCTATCAGCATATGCAGATACTGTATGTATAGATTCATAGGTAGGTACTTGGCCAACTGCCAGAGGCCATTCATAAGACCAGCCAAAATGTGTCAGCATTTGCCACCCCATTGAGTCATTAACCGTCCCTCTGTGGAGCAGAGCCAATGGCGGGATCCCTGGGATGCATCTACTGTTCGACATTCACCCTACAAGGTTTCTCTTGCAGAGTGTTAGTGAGGGGCCCTGTAAAATGTAGTTAGGGATGTTGCTCAAAAGTATGGGGAGTGCCTGTGACAGGAAGCTGTCCCTCCAGCATCTTCCAGTTATTGTTGTGGCAAGCTCAGCTCACTACAGTGTGTGGCTCACTGTGACATGGATTCCCATAGGTGGAGCATATCCATCAAGCCTGAGTTCGACATGGCTGTGTTGGTCAGTGGAGATCATCTCTGGGTAAACGAGATGCCACTGAGTAAAGCAGGAGTTTATTCAGTCCGGCTGCATAGGCCATACGTTGGAGGCCAGTATTCCCCTTGGTGAGGTACATTCGTGGACCCCCCAGCTGTTGGACGTGTCCTCTGAGGTAAATCCCACATGGATTATTATACCCTATGATGGGACTGATGAGCGATGAGTAAAGGGGCACTATAACCCCAGTATGTCTAGATGGGAATCCTTTAGTAGTCAGATGACCTACATAGAAGGATGCCCTAACTACTGTGGAGATATGATTGCCACAAAGGAGATCACTATCTACTTAGTCCCCAGATATCCCATTACCTCCTCTGTATTAAAGTGGCTGCCGCTCATGTGTTAATATGTGGGTGCCAATTCCACAATGGAATGACCATGCAGTTAGTGGCACTTGGCTGGAGGCCATGTCATTGGCACCCTGTGACATTCTCTGTGAGGCCCCCTGAGGGATGTCCATGTCAGCTGTTATATCAGTAATGGCTCCCAGTTTGCAGTCATTGCCAAATATGGTCTGCCGTAGTCCACCTGTGTTTGCCTGTACATCTGAGACGTATATGCCAAACACTAGGGCTCCCAGGACTGAGTCCTGTGGGACACCAGTCATGACTGTTCAAGAGTTGGACCTGGAGACCGCTAGTTGTACCATGTGGGTTGTTTGTGTAAGCCCGTTGGCAATCCAACCTTTGATGTATCAGTGAATGTACAGGCTGGCATGTTTATCAATAATACCGGAGTGGGGCATGGTGTCAAAAGCCTTGGTGAGGTCCAGGTAGTATGTGTGAATCACCTCCCCTGTCATCTAACATCTTGGTGACTGTACGTAAGACATCAAACAAGTTCAGTAGGCATGTACTGCACTCAACCAAGCTGACCTGTGTTGGGTCATGTGTTTGAAGGTTACCAATGTCATTGTTAAAGAGTGCCATGAGGAAGCGAACCATACCATTGCAGACCAGGCTAGTCAGGCTTATGGGGTGGTAGTTACCATGGTCAGTTGTGATTTCTCCTTGATGGACTGGAATAACCGTTGCCACGCACCATTGTATTGGCATGTAGCCTGTGGAGAGGCTGAGGTAGGAATGCTTAATTACGTGGGGGTCAGGTTGTCTTGTACAGTTTGTAAGATGCAGTCTGGGTCAACATCTGCCTCCACTGACACTGTGTTCTGCTGTTAGAGAGGGCCATTTCCACTTGTGTGTCTCTGATGGTTGGGATACTGTACCTTTCGGGTAGTGTTGTGGGCTCTTTAGGGTGCGAAGTATGCACCGAATGTATCTGCAAGGATGTTGGCAATATTAATAGGGTCAGCATATTTTGCGCTATATTTCACTGGCACAGTGAATATCTGTGTGTCACCATGTAGATCCATGACATAGCCAAAGAAGGCTTTGTGGTTATCTTTCAAATTCTTGCGTATTCTCCTGCTGATGTTAGCCTTGGATGATGTCATGAGGGACCTACGTATCATACTAATAGTGGTCACGGATGTCTGCCCTTCGTGGGATTTGCTGTATGTCTGGAACACTGTACTACGTCTGTAGTATAGCCTGTTTATTGCAGAGGTCCAGCAGACCGGTGTCCTTGTCTAGGAGGAGTGAGTCTTGGTTTACCAGCGATGCACGATCCATACATCTCTGTAGGTGCTTATAGACTGCATTTGTAAATCTGTCTGTATCTGCAGCAGTGTTTCCCCTTAGCGTGGGGGCTGTGAAACCCCACACCCCTGTCACTAGTAGTGTAAATTTAGCTGTAGGAAAGGTATATACTGTGGTATCTGTGGGTGGGGGAGATGCTAGGGTGTGGAAACAGTGAATAGTTCATGGTCAGATCTAACCAGTGACCGGTTAACTTCCACTGTGGTGCACCTGTTGCCCCATGTTGGTGATGACCACATGTAGTAGCTTGCACCCCACATTAAGGGGGTTACCACCTGATACAGGGCATATGAGGTGATACATTCCAGGAAGCGCTGGTCCTGGAAGTGAGTACTGGAGTACGTTTCACAGTTAATGGTATGGTAGTTGACATCGACCAATGCCAGGGTGTGCGTTGGGACTGTCATGTTCTCCACTGTCTCCAGGTAGGTGGTGGCTGATGTTAGCTGCACATGGATGATCACAGAGGTATCATGCTGCCCAACTAACCTGGAGGTGTAGGTATCCCTGATGAATATGGATACAGCCCCTCCATGTCTGTCAGTCCATGTTCCGTGGCTGAAATGTGTGGTATGGGTTGTAGTCTGGTAGAGATGGTGTGCTCTCAGAAGCCTTAAGACAGATTGCAGTTAATGCACAGATGTTGATGTTGTCCATCCTGAGAAGTGCTGTGAGTGCATGCATGTTGTGATCACAACCCCTGGTGTTGAGTAGCATAAACCTCATTGAATCTGCTATTGTGCTGTTTACGGAGCTGGTATTCACCTTCGGGACTCTCCTAAATAAGGCACCATGGGGGCACCAATAGCCTTGGCCAGTATTCCAAAGCCTAAGGCTGACACATAGGCCGGTATGGTATCATTGCATGCATGTTCCCCATCTGTGCTTGTTTTTCATCTCCCCTGTAGGTAACCTAGTGGTAAGCAATAGAAAGCCTTAAACTTCTACAAGTCTTCTAGCTTCCAAGATAGGCACTTGGAGTGACTAAGTATCAGTGTTCTGTATGTTCT